>NW_011354756.1:0-2307 GCF_000735185.1 Notothenia coriiceps
AATTTCTACCGGAGCCTCCGCCATGGAGCATCGGCACTTTCGGCAGATTATTCTCATGCTGCTGTTAATCTGGAGATCAACAGACACTAGCGGCCCGCGCATATGATTATATAATCAGTAGGGCTGTCAAGTTAACGCGTTAATAATAAAAAAAATTAACGCCACTAATTATTTTAACGCGATTAACGCATGTTTTTTTTTTGTCCTCAGCCGCCCCGTAGTTTCAGAACGCATCGAGTTAAAAATACCATCTACAAGCTGATGCTGACAGCCCCGCTCCTGCTGCCCGCTTGCGGCAGACCACACTTCCACGCTCACCGGCAGGCACCGACTGGCCATCGGGAGGACCGGGCATGGGACCGGGAGGGTGGGTGTGTATGTGTGGCGCGAGCGAGCGAGAGAGAGAGAGAGAGACCTTACGTGTATTGTTGTTGTTGTTAGCATCTGGTGCTAGCTAGCTGCGCTAACGGATATAAGGAGCTGTTTAAATGAAAACAGAGGAGTGACATTTCACCCGACAACTGCGCCGAGCACTTGACTTTATGCAGGTAGCCAGACAGTGGGACATTGTGGGAAAAGTCAGCACACTCAGCACGGATAGTGCACGCAACATGATTGCAGCGTCCAGGCAGCTCCTGTTCGAGCATATGCCTTGAGTTGCACATAGCTTCAACGATCCATCACACACACGCACACACTTTGTATTGTATTATTGAAGGAGAGAGGTTCCAGTTTGAATTGAGGCGAATATTTGTAATGTTCAGAGGTTGTTGTGTTTAATATTCATCATGAGAATATTTGTCATTGTTCAAATGATAATAAACATTTGCATAAAGCATATTTGTCCACTCATATGTTGATAAGAGTATTACAAACTTGAAAAATATTCCTCTAAGGTACATTTAGAACAGATAAAAAATGTGCGATTTAATTTGCGATTAAATATTTTTAATCGACTGACAGCCCTAGTTAACACGAAACCTCCTGTTTACTTAACTTGTCTTAACTTCAATTTCAATACTGGCTCAGTGCAATCTAAGTAATATGTAGCAAAATGCATTAGGGAAAAATAACAGTAAGATTTCAATAGTTCTCAGAGTAGAAAAGCTAGTTATTTAGTTAATTCAAAACTGGAAATGTTATTAGCAGATGCTCCCAAAAGCGCTTTTCAAAAACAGATAAAATATATTTATGTAGGATGATTGGAAAGGCTTTTAAAGTAAGTATTCGTTTTCGACCCTTTATTTTCCCTAGTTTTAAACATAAGCAATGGAATAAGGTATCTGTCATTGAACATATTTACAAAATTATACAATAGACAGGCATTGTTAAAAAAAAGAATACACTCTGTAAGCTTCGGAAGCCTGTAGCTTATTTAACCTTTACCCAAAACGGAATTTTATTAACTTTACTCTCTCAATATCTGGATATTGATACAAACATGTTGAACAATATTTTGTTTTCCTTTTATAGTGAAAAATAATGGAGTTCACAAATAATTTCTTGCATTTAAGTTATGTGTAGATCATGTAATTAGGTACTTATTGAGACTATTTCCAAGAGCATTAAGGATGTGCATTAGTTAATTCTACCTTTTGTAGAATGCAGAAGAAATTACCAAAATAACTCAATATACAGTATAATGGGCAGTGGTCCTAAAATGGATGCCATATTGAATGGTTTACTTTGAGATTTCAATCAGGAGAGACTTAGTTGAAGTTGATAACATTTGTATTGCCGTGTGCGCAATAGTGTTTTTGGGGATTAGACCCCATCATACTGTGATGAATTAGGGGGGAGGGGAAACCGACTAAAAAGAGAAACCCCCCCGGGGTCTAGACACTGGTGGTGGTGAATACTAAGGGAAAATAAAATCCGGCGTAATGAGGGTTATTCTGGGCTGTCCTGCCTTGGATCTGAACAGCTGGAGGTGAAGGAGGTGGAGGAGGGTTGCATCAATTCTCCTGAACGATGCTGACGGGGGAGAGAAGAGCGGATTTAAACATTTTGCCTGGTGTGCTGATTGGCTGTGGGAAATAAGACGCAGCCGATTGGTTTAGCTGGGGTGAGTTGCGCCTTTTGCTAATTGAGAAAGGGGTGAGTGAGTGAGGGAGAATTGTGAATGAGAGCGTGGGAACCAATCTTCCTGAAATAATTTACGCTGAGCCTTATTTCAATCAGGAGAGACTTAGTTGAAGTTGATAACATTTGTATTGCCGTGTGCGCAATAGTGTTTTTGGGGATTAGACCCCATCATACTGTGATGACTTAGGGGGGAGGGGAAGCCGACTAAAAAGAGAAACCCCC
>NW_011354757.1:0-3276 GCF_000735185.1 Notothenia coriiceps
GTGTGTGTGTGTGTGTGTGTGTGTGTGTGTGTGTGTGTGTGTGTGTGTGTGTGTGTGTCCGCAGCTTATCTCGATCCTGGATATGTTTAATATTTTTCTGTGCAAATGTATTTATACTTTATGCCCAAGGTCCTCTCATGGCTGCAGTGATTCAGAGTTTTTGAAAACACTTTTTTATTGATTGCTTTAAACCGTCATTGACTGATGATTTGTCATTCCTACTAACCATCATAAACTGACAAATGTTAAGTCTTATTTTAAACAGGAGCCAGGATGGACAACTCGTTTCCTAGTGGTACTGTTTTTAGTTGTCAATCCAAAAAAAATATGAAACCTTATTACTCACAATAATAATATCTGATGAATCATGATGGGTTTAAAAAACTAGTATTTATTTGTATATTGGGAGAAATCAGTCAGCCAGTCAGAGGATTTTACTTTATTATTACATAATTTCTGATTTATTTGCATGAAGCCCGACAATTTTCCATCACCCGCTGTCATGGAGAGCCGCTGGGATTCCCCTCTATATAATGTGCGCTACTCAGTGAATATGCTGGTATTCAGTGGTGGTATTCACTATTCTACCTGCCGCTATCGTATTGCGAGTGCTATCTTTCCGTGACCTGGTGCGCTATCTCCCACTTCTTTGCTACTTCAAGAAACTTGCTAGCATGCTTCAGCAAAATGTGAGTGTTAACACGTTGACAGCCCTAGTTTGAAGTTACAGTCGTCCAAACCGATGTCCCTCATTTACTTAAAGTGGACCTATCATGCTATATTTGAATAATATAGTGTATGACCATACCTATATAAGGCATATTTATAATTTTTATTTTTCAAAATACCAAACAGATCATGCATTTTAGCCATTCCTCATTTCGCTCAATTTAACACTGTCTTTGCATGGGCTGATTCTGTGATAACAGCACCATCTACAGGCCTGGCATATATACTACAGCGTCTCCAGCGCTTTCGAATGGCAATGTCCGTGGCTGTCTCCTCCTGATTGGTGGAGTTGGCCCAATAGCCGTAGCGCCACTTCTGTGACGTCACAGAAGTGTTCAAATCTGGATCAGTCTGTATCAGATCCGTTGCAGCCCCTTTTTAAGAGATTTGGGTATGGAGGAAAACAGAGAGGGTTGTGTTTTCTGACACTTGGTGAGTTCCCTGGAACACCGGGGACACATATTCATGTATAAAAGACGTACAAAAGTGCATTTTGCATGATAGGTCACCTTTAAATATTTAACATTTGTCTCTTTAATCTGTCAAATTTGTCATTTCAATTCTCTGAGAGATGTCATGTGTGCTTGACTGAAACAAACTAAATAAGATGGAATAATAGAGCAGCGCATGTAAGAAATTAAATCCAACAAGTTGTTGGATGAAAAAGTAGTTTTTGTACATGCAGTTTTTAGTTCAAAGAAAATACCAAAAGTCAATCAGTTACATTCAATAGCCCAATGAGGAGAAGTTTAAATGTGAAAACCACTGAGACTGAAACCATTTGCAAACCATATTGATTTACCAAATAACTAAAACAAGTACTGACAAAATGTTTTACAGGACCGCCATCTCTGTTACACAGTGTGTACTGCGTTTCTCTCTCTGCCTCCCCCGGCTGTCATTGAGGGGTGCCTCTTATGTAACTCCTTATTTAAACATGAACATCTGGCTCACTTGGCACAAACCATTGTTTCATCTCTGTAGAGATGACTCACTTATTAAGGAAAAAAGAGAGACTGTCTTCGAGCTGTCTCCAGGCTACACATTTAAAATGTGTATTTATAAACGCTTTGCAGATTTTGGTTATGAAGCACCTGTATGAGAAACAGATTGGATGCAGTCATAAGATTGGGAAATACCAATTAACTCCCAAGGAGTCAGCACATTTATGCCAAATTTCATCAGAGACAATTGTGGCACAGTTGCAAAGTCTTAAAGGCTGCATGTGTGTTTGCTCTTGACTCAGTCTATAGCAGACATGCACAAGCACATGCACAGTAGGTGTGTAATTTAATATGTGAATGACTCCAAGGATTTATCCGTCTGTGAAAATGAGCCAGGTAAGACAGTTGAGAAGTGTGAGTGTGCATACCTGTGATTCCATGAGTCTGTAACTTAATTATAATCATTGTTCATATCAAAGGGTTTCAGAGTGCAATGTTCACTCACACTGTAGAGATTGTGATGCACTTGTATACTGTAGGTTGGAGTCAACAAACCACATTTACTGCTGTGCCAGATGGGTTGTTAACCAGCTTAACACTGTGTTGTGGGTTCATTGTTAAACTGTTTTTGTACAATTTTGGCCCAACATTTGTACAATAAATCTGCATCCGTCATCAGTATACAATTCAAGCAATGTATAAGCCAAACATGATTTTATAACATAATTATTATAGAAGTATTAAAGTAAATGTGCAATAACCATGGGCTGTTTTGTGACGCAAAACTCCTGTGGGGGTTGTACAAAAGTATTTTATTTCTCTTAAAGCCTATATAATGTTATAACTATAGGGCTGTCAGTCGATTAAAATATGTAATCGCGGTTAATCGCATAATTTTCCATAGTTAATCGCAAATTAATCGCACATTTTTTATCTGTTCTAAATGTACCTTTGAGGGATATTTTTCAAGTTTTTAATACTCTTATCAACATATGAGTGGACACATTATGCTTTATGCAAATTTTTGTTTATTATCATTAAATACAACAACCTCTGAACATTAAAAATATCCGCCTCAATTCAACCTGGAACCTCTCTCATACAATACAATAATACAATACAAAGTGTGTGTGTGTGTGTGCGTGTGTGTGTGTACATGTGTGTGTGTGTGTGTGTGTGTGTGTGTGTGTGTGTGTGTGTGTGTGTGTGTGTGTGTGTGTGTGTGTGGAGAGACACTGTGATGGATCGTTGGAGGCATGCTCGAACGGGAGCTGCCTGGACGCTGCAATCATGTTGCGCGAAATATCCGTGCTGAGTGTGCTGACTTTTCGTGCAATGTCCCACTGTCTGGCTACCTGCATAAAGTCAAGTCCTCGGCGCAGTTGTCGGCGAAATGTCGCTCCTCTGTTTTCATTGAAACAGCTCCTTATATCCATTAGCGCAGCTAACTAGCACCAGATGCTAAAAACAACAATACACGTAAGGTGTGCGCGTTCTCTCTCTCTCTCTCGCGCCACACATACACACACCCTCCCGGTCCTCCCGATGGCCAGTCCGGGCCTGCCGGTGAGCGTGGAAGTGTGTTCTGCAGCAAGCAGGCGGC
>NW_011354758.1:0-1120 GCF_000735185.1 Notothenia coriiceps
CTAATGGAAATGATCCTCGCCTGGTTCCCACTGGCCACAGCTTAGAGGGGTTTACTACATTACCCACAATCCCTCTGGGGAAACACTGTATTAGCAGCCAAGACGTGGCCATCAGCTCTCTCCTGCTTCCCTCTCTTTTCATTTGCTCACTTCTAATCTAGTTTGCACTCATTTCCTTCAGACTGCTGCTAATGAATTAAACAATTAAAGTAGCCTTTTATGTAAAACCAACATGTGTTATTCAATTTAGCCAACACTTAAATAGCCAGTTTTATTCCAATTTACTAACAACTCTAATTTGTTTTTCCTGCCGGGAACAATTGGGATCTTTTCATCATTTAATCACATCTCAAACTTTGGACAAAGAGCTGTTTAACAATGTTCTTTTATGCGCTGCTTCATCCCTTCTTTTATATTCTTTTGAGAGTAACTTCAATGGATTCGGATTATGGCAACTTTTACTACCATTATTACTTTTGATTCATTGTGATTTAATAATAGGGTGTCCTGAGTGATTGTGCAGCTGCTGACTTCAAACAGACTGAATCATTGTGAGGAAAAGAGATGTTGGTTTGAGCTTCTCAAAGGAGATCAGCTTCTGTGATGTTTTATATCTGACTTCAGATGCAGAGCAGTGCAATGTAGATTTATTCACATCAAATTCACTTCATTTCAACGGCATTCTGCATGGGAAGTTAAAGGACTAATAAAAACTGCTAAATCAAGATCATTTAATAAGAATGGTTCATGTTGAGGCGAGGCGAGAGGCGAGGCAAGACGAGGCAAGGCAAGGCGAGGCGAGGCGAGGCAAGGCAAGGCGAGAGGCGAGGCAAGACGAGGCAAGGCAAGGCGAGGCGAGAGGCGAGGCAAGACGAGGCAAGGCGAGGCAAGGCAAGACGAGGCATGGCGAGACAAGGTGAGGCAAGGCAAGGCGAGGCAAGGCAAGGCGAGGCAAGACGAGGCAAGGCAAGGCGAGGCAAGGCAAGGCAAGGCGAGACGAGGCAAGGCAAGACGAGGCGAGGCAAGGCGAGACAAGACGAGGCAAGGCAAGACGAGGCAAGGCGAGGCAAGGCGAGACAAGGCGAGGCAAGACGAGGCAAGGCAAGGCGAGGCAAGGCGA
>NW_011354759.1:0-3792 GCF_000735185.1 Notothenia coriiceps
CTTCCTCCCTCATAGCAGACTTTAGGAAAGATCTCTGGCTTCAATTTCTGTGTGTGTGTGTGTGTGTGTGTGTGTGTGTGTGTGTGTGTGTGTGTGTGTGTGTGTGTGTGTGTGTGTGTGTGTGTGTGTGTGTGTGTGTGTGTGTGTGTGATGGGATGGGATGGGATGAGCAGGCATACCACTACCACTAATATTGCAGCACAGAGCCACTCCAGTAATAGGGCTTCTGTGCAATAATGTGCACATATGCGCAATGAACACCGCCCACCCAATGGCGCACAAGTCGGTCAGCGTGGTTTTAAAGGCTGTCATGCGCGGACGGGGTTGATCAGAGCATTGTAAAGAGAGGAATATTTTTTGCCGGGGTGTGGATGAGAGAAGGAGGACGAGGAGGACGAGGAGGAGGGAGGGGCCTCACAGGGACAGAACTAGGTGCAACTGGGATGATGTTTGCAGCGTTCAAATAAAAAATAATGAATGGATGTGAAGCAGCAGAGAGGCCATAACAGTACACTGTCAGGAGAGATAATCCAGTCCAGACCGCACCAAGTGAAGAAGAAGAAGGGGGGGGGGTGTTATAATAAACGTGTTCCTGAGACCGTGAGAGGGGAAGAAATACATAAATGCATGTTTGTGCTCCGGTTCGGCCCGTATGTTTCCTCGACTGGAGCTTTAACACACACACACACACACACACACACACGCACACACACGCACACACAGATGGAGGATCACACCAACCTTGTAGACTTGTCCATAGGTGCCATTGCCGACCACTTCCACCAACTCGAAAATCCCAGCAGGGTCCTGTATATAAAAAGCCCCAAAAAACACATTTTAAAAAGATAAACTATATTAATTGATTCCCTGTAGTGCATATCTCCAGATGGGTTCGCTCGATGTAAGCACCAAATGCGCCCGTTCTGCTGGCCTCTCAATGCCAGCAGGATATTAAAAGACAAAGACAGGGTTTTGCCAACAACAGCACTGCTTACTACATGTTTTTACTCCCATAATAAAATGAATTGCAGTGTGAAAAGGCCTCCATAACACACACTCACCCTCAGGGATGCTAGGTCTATCTCCACCAGACTTTTGGCCGGGGACTCGTTCGCCATTTTCGCTTAAAAACGGTAATAATTGAGCATAAAAACTGCTTGTTTTTAGTGTCCTTCAGGCGGACGGAGTGTGTCTCATCCTCGGTGGGTTTTATTTTTAATCCCGCTGCAATATTTGCTCTCCAAGGCGCGTTTTCCCCTCTTTGTAATCCCGGGCAGACGCTCCTCTGCTGCTACATACCGACCGACTGGAGCCCTGCCTGCTGCACCGCTCTGTGTGTGTGCGTGTGCGCGCGCGTGTGTGTGTGTGTGTGTGTGCGTGTGTGTCCGCCCTCTCTCTCTTTCTCTCTTTCTTTCTCTCTCTCTCTCTCTTCTCTTGTCTCCGCCCCTTCTGTTTTAACAGGGACAAACCGAGACTTTTTGAGGCCCTTACCAAGATGTTATTGCCCCCCCCCCTCACACTTAAAGTAAGATAAGATATACTGTATTGATCCCAATTTGGGAATTTACGACACAGCAGCATGTAAACAATGCATAATATCCTATCGTTCTTTTAAATGTTGTTAGTTGTATTGCTATATTTTAATGTTATAATAATATATTGTTATGATTATGTAATAGATAGATAGATAGATAGATAGATAGACGGATGGATAAAATTAGAATAAAATGTTTAAATGAAGAACAAAATATACATATTCTCACTATAAAAGACATATATTCAGAAGATGTTTTGTTTAGTTCCAGAACATATTGACATCATTATGTAACACCCGCGCTTCTATTGGCTAGCGCTTCGACACATTGTACTTGATAGGCTAAGGGGCAGGACATGTCTCAGAGGTTGACCAATCACAACAGAGCCAGCCAGCTTTTTGAACATTAAAGCATGGAGACATGCTTTTGAACATTAAAGCATGGAGACATGTCTCAGTAGAGACACTAAATAATAATATGAACCTGAGAATGAAAATAATAGGGCCCCTTTAATATGATAAAACCACAACGAGACAAGTATTTTAAATGGTTCTTTTCCACATCAGACATCTTGACATGTTATAACAGAACATAGATACAACACCTTTTTGTTAACGGCTCAGCTCTATTAAGTGTCTTCCTAAGAGCGAGGACCCTGCAGGTATGGAGATGTTTTAAAGTTGTCGACAACACCTGTGCTTTTCCTGCTCTGACGTGTCAAATATACCTGCAGTGATTAAGATCTATACAGATGATTTTTGATGACATGACACATAGCAGAAGCTGAGTGAAGTTGAAGCAAAAGTAATAAAATACTATAAAAGAGAAATGTGGAGTGTTTCTCATATGTTTCACCTAGGGGTGCTTTGTGCAGGGATAACAATATCCGTCATGCATCATTTATAACATATTTATATTATAAAAATGCAGATGTAAGTACGACAAACCTCCTTTTAACCCTCAATCATAAACTCAGAAGTACAGGAGCTATCCATCCATCCATCTTCTCCCACTTATCCGTGGTCGGGTCTCGGAGGTAGCAGTTCCAGCCCCAAACTTCCCTTTCCCTGGCCACATCAACCAGCTCTGACTGAGGGATCCCAAGGCGCTCCCAGGCCAGAGAAGAGATATAATCCCTCCAGCTGGTCCTAGGTTTACACCTCGGTCTCCTCCCTGGACGTGCCTGGAGCTAAATGTAGGATATATTTCTGCACTGTAAATACTTATATGTGTAAATATGTATCTGATATATATTTTCCCGTTCCTCCCTTTCAGTTTCTGTTTTTATCTCTCCTCCGCCTCTCCCTCAGACAGAAACAGGGCAATTAGAGCATGTGAAATGGAAACACTGATTCATATTTTATAACTGCTGTCGCCGCTCTCTGTCCTGTTGGAGGCTGTGATATCCAGACAGGCTGCATGCTGCACTTATCCTACCTGACAGCCACACACACTGATCATATTTAGACCTCATAAAAACACTAATATATTTAATAAAGGCAGGCAAATAAAAATAAGTGATTTAAAAACTGTGGTTTCTCACATTTTGTCAAATAAAGGCAAAAATGACCCAAGACAAGAAAATGAAAAAAAAAATTTGAAAAGTTTGCAGGTTTTGCACACTTTCAACAATTGCACACATATAAAAACCAAGAATAACAATTGTTGTGTATATTTTTCCGGTACAACTGATTGCTCTGTACACAACTACTTAATTCTGTAATTCAATTATTTTTTTAAGTTTGTGTGTTCTTGTGGCTGGGCAATCTAAATAATTCAAACATATTTTTTACGTAAAATAAATAAAAGTTTGAAGTTACTCTTATAGAGAGGCGAAGTCCCTCCCTTTCCGGGGGAGCTCCACGGGACCTTATTTCGGAAAAATTATGTATTGAAGTCAATGGTGAGAGAAAGATTATCTTTCGTTCCCGTTTGAATTGTGCCACGAATTACACATATGATGTTTGTCAATTTAAAAGATAATTTTCAAAGTCAAACAAATTAAATTGTGTTGTAAAACTGTGAAGTAACACTTTTTTTTGTGTGAAACCGGTCAATGAACTACATCTCCCGTCTCGCACCACACACCAAGACGGCCGTCACGTTGGCACATTTCACTTCTTTCTTTCAGAATGAGGCGAAAAGTATTAAAAGAGGTGAAAATCACTCCAAGTCTGGGCATGTTGAGAGCTGTACATACACACAAGGGGAGTTAGTCGGTTCCGTAAGAGCCAGCATGCGGGACCGGGACTCTGGG
>NW_011354760.1:0-3155 GCF_000735185.1 Notothenia coriiceps
TTAATTTTTGTTTTGTAGACAGACCATGCAGGCCTCAGAGAGTTCAACTTGGGCCTGCGACCATAGTTTTATTGTATTTTGTTTTGAAAATCCACGGTGTATTTTGCATATCTCTCAGTAGCCAACAATCTGTGAGTCTGTTGGCTCGGACATAAACTCGTGTTTAAAATAATACTACATAATAAATGTAGACTACATTTCATAATAAGGTGTAAAACCTGAGAGGATTTTAAATCGCATTTGAACTAAATGCTTATACAATCTGTATTTGTATTGTTGATTTAATGTGTGAACGAGGCGATATAGAGAAGGTTAAGCTGTCATTATTAGGCTGTAATTTGTTATATACTGTTGGAATGGGTGAGCAGGCCTATCGTTTTGGGATATTTGTGGAGTTAGGGGATCCATGAGTGTTTTTTATTGGTTAAGTGGTCCTTGGTATGAAAAAGTTTGAGAAACACTGCGCTAGTGGATTGTCAAAGGGGGAGCCTCGTTGCGGGGAAATTATACAGATGCTAGTCCGCCCCTGAAAATGTCTATGCAAACTAAAAGTAATCATCTCGCGACCCCCACTCGGGGTCCCCCCACTTTGGGAACCCCTGCTCTACTCTTCTATACCTCAGAAATAATTGGACAGTTTTTCATTTATAGATGTGTTCGCTTTTTACTTTTTACTACACAATCAGTAAGTACTTTTGGGATATATTACTGCTCAATCAGTAAGTACTTTCAGGATATATTACTGCACAATTAAACTCTTAAGTACTTAAACCTCATTTTTTTGATAATATATAAATACTTTTTCTTAAAGTACTGTAACATCTTTTAATGCATTGCTTACTAGTGGGGATATTTTCCCAGTGTACTAACAGTACCTGTACTTCAATGAACAAACTAAATTGTTGAATTTAAGTAATTGTATTATGTCAACATATGTCACATAACTGTATTATGTTAGGTTAAAGCATTAATAATAAGTTGAACCGATCTTTTCATTATACTTTTTACACAATCATGTGAAATCTGTCGACATAATTCATTTAATTAAAGCCAACGTTTCACTTTTTTCAGTGTAGTATGGAGTATTGTCTTGTACTTTTTAGCAGTAAATGATCAGAATACTTCTCCCACTTCTGGCCGAACGATGGAGTGTTTTTATGTCGGGCCTCTCAGTGAACCTCCGCTCGTTTCTCTGAAATATGTTGGTGGTTTTCCAGATGCAACATCACTCTGCGTGTCCAACAGCGAACAACAGGTCGTTAAACCTCAGGCATTATTCTGCAGCACTCTCACTGTGAGAGAGGGAGGGTCTTCCCGTAACAACCTGCTGCAGAAACCTGGAGGAACAAGTTCTCATTTAACACTCGCTGTCTGGGAAAGCCCTCGTGCCAGGAAGTCTGGAATGTGAACTCTAATGAGCGTTAAAGCGTTCTCCTGCAGGACAGGTGCGTCTGGAAACTGGAAATAAAATGATTACAGGCTCCGTGAAGGCGTGACGAAGGGAAAGGATATAATTGCATTTTTAAATATGAGGCAATTTTATGAGAGGAGAAAGAATGGGGGGAAGCTGTCAATAAAAAGAAAGGTTGCCAGGTTTTGTTCCAACATTTCTATGAGGAGAACTGTAGCTCAAGTCTTCTTCTCTTTCCCTTACAGCAAAGCTTACCATAACAAGTGTAACTATATTCAGAGGATGAAGACGAATCAGCTTCAGAGCGTGCTTCGGTTTTTAAAGACGAAACACAAGTTAAATACGGGAGGCTGTGTCGCTTTGGATGAAAATGTAATGTAAAAAAATTGAATATTGGAAACGGCTGACGTTCAAACATAATTATCAACTTGTCGTTTCTCATCCTTCACTGACATTTAAACAGAAGCAGAAGCGTTGTTGTGTCAGTGGTGTTGATGCCCTGCTGCACACACACTTCCTGTTCACAGGGAGGAAGTGTGTGTGCAGCTTCACGCTCTCAATGATCAGAAAACACACTTCTTCTCAGACGGACGTGTGTTTTCTCGTTAGTACTTCCTGTCTGGGTTTAGTAGAGCCAGCTGCAGAGACGCAGGAAACAAGGTACGAGTCCTCATCTGTCTTTATTCAAAGGTGTTAAACAATTCATTAGAATCAGTAAATACCTTTTAAACATCAGCTGTGAAGAGCTGGTTAGACGAATCAGATGATGTTGTTTTTTGTTTCTTGTGAGATGAAGCCGGGGTGACGGAGCATGACATTAAAACGTCTTTTATTCAGAATTTCCTCTTACAGTTTGTTTTTCAATTGACTTTTCATATTAAGTTTGCTTTTTTACCCATTTTAGTTGCATGCAATGTGTCTTTGCATTCAAGATTACCCACTAATGTATTTGTCAGATAGTTTATAGATTGCTTTATCTTCACGGTCAACTTGTATTTTTTCTACTTTTTTAATGCTGTTTTATTTCTATTTTGAGATGTTTTATATTTTAGAATTGTTTATTTCTACTCATGTGCAATGCCTTGTCTTTTATGCTGCTGAAACGCAAACAATTCAATTTGGGATCAATTAAGTCCATCTTATCTTACATAACACATACAGTAACTTTATTCCTATTCAAAAACAAAAAGTAACTTAGCAGCAGCAATACAACTTGACTGTCACAACCACAGCAACAACAACAATAACAACAACAACAACAACAACAACAACAACAACAACAACAGGAAAAGGAAGTCTATTGACAGCTTGATACCACTTTACAATAAGACTACCCTTATAAAATATAATTCATAAAGGGTTTATAATTAGGTTATGAATTAGGTTGTAAACACTTTAATAATCATTAAGAATCATTTATAAACCAGTTCTAACATCAACACAGGCTCACTATTTGGCAAGATGACTAAGCCTTCTACTGGCTACTTACAGTACGGATAAATGTGGGCTCACTATTTGGCAAGATGACTAAGCCTTATATTGGCTACTTACAGTACGGATCAATGTGGGCTCACTATTTGGCAAGATGACTAAGCCTTCTATTGGCTACTTACAGTACAGATAAATGTGGGCTCACTATTTGGCAAGATGACTAAGCCTTATATTGGCTACCTAGCTTACTTCGTCTTCTTCATCTGCCAGCATCCTTGGTATCTGTTGTTCACCGAGTTGATTACCCCCCCCC
>NW_011354761.1:0-4668 GCF_000735185.1 Notothenia coriiceps
TGGCACTTTGCAACTTAAAAAAACGGCGTATGGTGGATTGAAAAAATGCCTTTCCTCTGTTCTCACCACACATTGAGAACTAGTGAAGATCATTTGTCATGGATTAGGTCACTGAGGTTCCTAACTTGTGCTAATTCCTCTGATTCCTTCCTTCTCACTGCCATGCAGTGGCAAGAATCTGTGCTGGAATGACTTCCTGGAGGAGCCTTTCAGTGTGTGACAGATGTTTTCAAGCTGTAAATGATTACACATGTCTTTTATCCACCGAGTGTGGGAAGGTGGTGTTGGTGAGTTGCATCTTGTTAGTATTAGGCGTCTTGCCAGTAATGTTGTAAAGACTATAATGTCCGCTTTTAGCCTACAGTAGGTAAAGGTAGCTGAGGGACACCAATACTGCAGTAATGGCATTAGGCTCTATAAGCATCCAAGTTACCTCAGACAGAGTATTGACATTTTAAGTCCAGTAGTTGTGCAGAGACCAAAACATATGCACATGGTTCACAGGTGTTTTGATGACTATTTTCACAAGAGCGGTCTGTATTGTCATTGAACAGCTTGACTTTAGGCCAATGAGTGCGGTGAACATCTTTAACCTGAATCAAACCATGTGTGGTGCAGACAGATGAGGGGTGTTTCTCAATGTCGAGTAAAGCTGCTCCAGAGCCACTATTTCAAGTATACTACGTCATTGAGTCCCGCCGAAGGGCTGTTCCAATGTCCAGCATACTTGGAATTCTACCAAGGCCGGCGTACTGCGTAGCGAGACATTTCGAGGCTGCACATGTGTAGACTCCGCGTCTTAAAATCCCCACAATGCTTTGCGCACTGGCCAATTTCCAAATATTTGGCGGAAATAGCGCTCCATTTAAGGCGGGGCCTCGCATATGACGCACATCTGCACACCTGTTAGCCTGTTCCACAATTCTTCGTTTTCCGAGTCTAGGAAGGATTCTTGCCTCGCTTCCAAGCAAGCCTCCTTGACATTGAGAAACACCCGAGGTCTGCACACGCTTCCTCTGAGATCCCCTGCCCCACATTGTCTTCCTCTTCATGGTTCATAATGGTACGTTGGTTTTAAAACCTACTGAACATCTCTCAATCTCTTTAACTTGCATCACTCCTTCTCCCCCCCACCAGGAGGCGTGTCTGCAGGGCAACCTAATAGCCAACTGCCTGGAGCAGCTGTCGGACCCCCACCCTCTGCTCCGCCAGTGGGTGGCCATCTGCCTGGGCCGCATCTGGCAGAACTTCGACCCGGCGCGCTGGTGCGGGGTCCGGGACAGCGCCCACGAGAAGCTCTACACCCTGCTGACGGACCCCATCCCCGAGGTGAGGGGGTCATCTGAAAAACAAAGTATCAAAGTCCCACTCTGGCAATTCAAGAATATATAGTATCTCGTTTTGCAAATGATTTCATCTCATGGCTAACTAAGACCACTCGTTTTACTGCTATAGACATTAGATTTTTCTCATTCAAGAATCACACCATTTTATAACAGGCGGACGGAAACAGAAATGTATTATTCTTTTGAATTGGTTTGCACAGCATTCACAATGTTTTGACTAGTTCCAAGGCCAAACAGTGTTTTGTTATGGTTGCTGATCCCCATTTAATTTTAAAGTAAAAACCTTGTTAGGATTACACAATAGAAACTGCAGATATGAAACGTTAAAAACAAAATCTTGAAGCAACCAGAATTGACTTTGGGCAAATGTCTTATTTATATAAGATAAGTGTTATTGGCCTTTTCAGGATTTCCCGTTACATTTCTGTTCACTCCAGATGCATGTAAAATAAAGCTTTTTTTTATTGCAGTTTTAAGTAAGGGTTAATGTGAGGCATTAATGAAAAATGAAAGGGTGAGCAGGATCCTCACGGGACACAGCCAAATACTAAATAAACCAACGTCTTGACTAATTATATTGATTTATAATGATTTGTTTATTTGAAAATTATCGTATTGCTTCCTCTTGTGCTGTTTTTCTTTTTTTACTGAGTTTCTTTACTGGGCACAGTTTAGCCATGCGGGTGATATGACTACACATAGTCCCTTGATCCTCCTTAGCTACAGTTTGTTAGCGAAAATTAACAACCTTTGGAATGCCCAAATCAGAAACAAGTATTCTACTTGGCTGTGTTTTAATCGGGTTTAAACCACAGTTGTAGATCTCAGGCCCAGGGCTGTATAGGCTCCAGATCATCTTCATGGTTTGCAAAAGGTCAGGAGGAAGTTGGATAATCACTGGCCAAGGCTTCCATGGTTATAAGGTTTTAGTTGAGTCACAACAAAATAGAATATTATATTCAAAACAGGATTACAACTCTAAAAACATTTGGAAAATGCTTAGGCATTTCATGTATGGCCAGATGTTCTGCAACAGCTGTTCATACAGAAGATTATGAGACAGTTTTATGAGAAAAGCACTCACACACACTGGCCCAATTCCAAAGCACACCCTACCCACTCCCACTCCGTGGTGGAGTGACACTCGCAGCTCAACGAGGCTCCCTCCTGTCGGATGGAGGGAGTAAATACAGCGGCAAGCTTTGGGACAAACCCCCCTCTCTCCGGCAGAAACAGGAAATGCCGTAACTGTATGTAACAGCGGTTACAAATCAGCATCTCTTAAAAATACAAATTAATAACTCAAATAAAACTCCAAACATTGTGTTACTTTTTTGTAAAGCTCTTTTAGTTTTAAACCTTAAACCTTCTTACTTTTTGCAACAGTCTGTAAATATACTCAACTTTATAATAAAATGCACCCATTTACCTTTTTCTAGACTAAACACAGGTATGATCCTAAGTTAAAAACATATGAGGTTATCATGAGGTTGTTAACATCGCAGTTTATCAGTGGATGTTTGCTGGAACTACTTGTAAACAGCGTGTTTCCTGACGGACACACACAGCGTGGCTCCGGTCAGCTAGAGACCGGTCTCAAGTCTGCACCGCTGCAGACTCGCTGTTTGAGGGCTTGATAGCCCACTCCCCCTCCACACCGCTCCACACTCGTTGGTTTGGAACAGCCCTTAATGTGGCGGACCCTCCTATATACATTTAAAAGTTAGGTCCAGACTGGGAGCTTTTTCTTTGTTGTTTTGTTACTTAAATAATATAATTTAAATATACCTAAATAAGTTAACAGGATACTGTTCATAAAAAAAGTATTTTTAAACAATATATTTGTCACAGAAGAAAAGATGGGATGGAGTTGAACGAAGTCTAAAGGAATGCTGCAGTATTCATTCTGCCTAGAACAGGCGGCTACAGTATAGACCAGTGACCATCAACTGGCGGCCCGCGGGCCACATCCGGCCCGCCAGACATTCTCATCTGGCCGCGTGACGGGGGTGACGTTGGCGGAGTGGTCAGAGCCCTAGAGAGAAAGAGTTACGACACTCTTTGATGTCGCCGCCAGCCGGTCACGTGGTTTATGTATGCCGGGATAGTTCAAAACACACTTCCGGGGCAATGCTTCTCTATGGCAAAAACAGCACGAACATGGTCAAAATAGTCATAGATTAAACCAACGCTGTTCTTTTTTAAAGATTGCTTTCATATGTACATGATGTGGTTACACTTTGTATGGATTGGCACTATTTCCAAGTTTCGTTATTTAACCATATTTTGAGGGGAAAGTGTGGTAGCACAAGCAGGCTATGTTGATGTCACTGCCAGGGCAGTCACGTCCGTAGTATAGTTGCGCTGCGCTGTCATGTTCTTCTACGGGACAGACATGTAACGATCAACTATCTAAAAATAGTTGTGTTAATTAAACGCACAAGGGGTTCTTGAATTAAATATTATAAAAGGTAAACAGAAATAATACACGGATAATCTGCTCTCCACAAAATAGTCCCCACGGAAATGTATCAACTAAAGTCTATATGCACACATTAACAAAATAAACAAAGACAGGTTTTCTGCGTTATTCAAATGTATTCACAGTTTTTCGAGCCAAACAAAACAAATAGAACCCAACAAAAAGTCCACTCGCGATACATTGAAATTGTCTTTACTGCCTAATCCAGGCCATAGTGTAGTTCATTGATACAAAAAAAGGCTGTTGCTCCTGCGCCCGTCGGCGGCAAAAACAGAAATGTTTGTAGGCCTTTTCAGGTTATAATCCACAAAAAAGGAAAACACGATGATCGGCGTGGCACAAAGGAGCGATCTCACCCTGTGTTGGAGAGAATCTCTCTCACTGTGCGCGTCCTCTCCAGGGAGACGTGCTTCGAGGTTGATCGATGCAATATCCACGTACGGTTACTTTCAGTTACTTCCCCCGTTGCATTTTAACATATATAGACATGCTGAGGAAACTTAAATATCCTGCTGAATACCCGCATTCACCACACATACGATTCCTCCTCCCGCGAGAACCACCCTTGGCATCCCGGTGACGCGCCCACTAAAAAGCCTCTGGGCGCGCCGCGACAGGTGAATCTGCAAATGAGGCTTGCAGAACCACACCCTCAAACCTTACACAAAAGTGGACATTTAATGACTGTAGTTGCGAGTATAATACACATGCATCATAGGGATGTCCCGATCACCTTTTTTTGCTCCCGATCCGATTCCGATCATTTGATTTTGACAATTTGCCGATACCGATTTTTCCCGATCCGATCTTTATGCAATGCATTAAGAGAAAAAAGCATTC
>NW_011354762.1:0-3433 GCF_000735185.1 Notothenia coriiceps
CTGCACAAACACAATACTGCACCATGATTACAAATGGTGAAATACAATGTAAAACTACCGAAAAATACCAGCTCAACGCAACTATTAACTATACCCGCGGTCAGAGAGCGGAGATGTTTCCCCTTTGTTATGTAATATGACGCGTTTGACGTATGACCTTAAAAAAAAGCCGTTTTTAAGAGCAGAGCTCAAAATTGCTCCTTTCCCTCTGAATTCCTGCCCTTATGTCTCGTAAAACATATAAAATCCTACACTCACTTTTTTAATTGTAATTTTCAAGCAAGTTTAAGCATAAATGTAGAAAGAAAAAAAACCTGCAAGATGCTCTTTAAGGAATATCTGCCTAAAACAGATTCATGTCACAATTGATATGGAACATATTTTATTCCATTCCAGTAAACTGACTTACAACATAGCATAACATGTAATAAGTAGTTTGATGTTTGATAAAATTGCCTTCATTGGGATTGATTCCGTTTTATTTCATAAATCTTGTAGTTGAAAAGAATGTCAAAAAGATACTTTAATACCAAAATATGTATTATTGCTCAAACATAAAAGGCTCAGTTATGTGGTATTACCATTGGATGCTTCCCTACGTGTATGCTTAACAATATAATATTCACTGACTACTTTCAACTGAATAACTCCTCTAAGTGTGTACTTTAAAGATAACAATGTACTACCAAAGAGAAATCTTTACTTCATAGTACAGACACAAATAGACAACAGCTCCCGTCAGCAATATGTTTCAGAAACACTTTGAATAAAATGCTAAAAGTATTAGAATTATTATATGTATTTTTTTGTTAATGCAGGTTTTTGAGACATCCTAATAAATAAAAACATTAAAAAGAAAATGTCAAAGTATCTATTTTATAAGATCTATAATCTATTAGTATCAACTATAACAATTCCTTATTATTCACTGTGTAATTTTCATTCATTGCCTCATACAGTATGGCATCAGATTCGAGCAGCAAAAAGGGAAGGAAAAGACCGTATTCCTGGATTCAGCCCATGCCTTTGGATCAGTCTTTGGATACTCTCCTCTGGACAGGCTTTGAGTTTTTCCATGTGCCAGTGACCATCATAAATCTTGTCAGAAACTACTCCCAAGACCTGCAGTTCTGCATTACAACTTGTTACATCATGGCAATCTTTAGAAGTAGCCTTCACAGTGGCAATAGAACTGATCATCCAATCATTCAAATGGGTAGTAGGATGAGCACGGCTGCAAACTGGACAGAGGTTTCCACCCATCCGTGTCTACATGGACAAAATGACAACCCTGACAACTACCATTCCATGCACTAATGGCGCATTTCCACTGCAGGGCCTCGCACGGTATAGTTAGGCCTTGGTAGGCCAGGCTCACTTTATGCTGCGTTTCCATTACAGTTTAGGAACTGGGGCAGTAACTATAGTAACGCAGTGTAGGCGGAGCCGTGACGTCATCTTCAATGCGAAACACAAAACCAACATCAGCCGTTAGCCCTCAGAGCTCACAGCTCCTCATATCTGTTCAGAAACTAGACAAAAGTTAAACAAGTACAAACCAAAGACTGTCTGTGTCATGGCGAATACAGTCGCTGGTTTATTTATGCCTGTAGGCCGTTGTTGTGAGTGTGGACGGTCAGAGCATATGCTGCGTTAGCTTAGCCGATCTCCATTCAGAAAACACGCATTTTAAAAGGTTTTTCGCCTGCCGTCTGTTTGCAGACTTGTCAAAGCATTAATTCATGGTTTTTACTAACCGGTATCAGTATGTTGTTACTTCGGCATCATTTTTAAATGTGTATTACAATTAAATCACGGTCAAATATGTTCCTTTTTGTTGTAGTTGCCAGCGATTCTCTCACTAGTTTAGCATACTCAGCCTGTTGTTGTCCCGGAAAGAACCTCGATTTTGGAGAGCCAGAAAAACTATGAAAAAGTACCCACTAGCCAGAACTACGCCAAGTGGAAACGCAACCAAAAACGGGCCGGGCACGGCACGCTTAAACTGCGCTGTAGTGGACATGCGCCATAAGCCAGTGGTTCCCAACCTTTTTCGTCTTGTGTACCCCTTGAGCTGGTAGCCATTCTATAAGTACCCCCCCTCACTCATTTGGATGATTTGCCTACATTTTCTCTTGTATTATACCCTTTGTAATTGTACCTAACCCAACTGCTCATTAAATAAATGAAAATCACTTTTATAACTCACCCTTAATACAAATGAATTTAAACTTGACATTGACACTTGTGAAAATAATAATATTAAGAAGTTTCAAAGATTCAATAATTGTATTGTCATGTGCACATGAATCAGGTGCATGCATGCATATGAGGCTACTCCCACAACTCAACATACAATAGAATAGTGCAATATAAACCACAACAACAATAATAATAATAGTAGTATAAACTGTGTAAACAGAGCAAGAACAAGAACAGCAGCAACAGCAACAACACTAGAACAAAACAAGATAAAACATAATAAAATAAAATAAGATAAAATATATATATTAAACATAATTTATTAGTGTGGCCGTCAGTAGGCTGCTCTCCACCATCAGTCTGTTCCTCTGCTTGATTTTGATGTGAGTCAGGGCTGAGAAGGTAACTGCACACATATAAGTAGATCAAAAAGGCAAGAGTTCATTCAATGCACATTTCCCCAGCTCTGGATACTCCTTTGCAGCATATGTCATCTTTTACCCACGATCAGAGAACAAATCCAGGTTTTCCTGCAGTCTGGCTGCTGCTTTCAGTCCCTCTGAATGGGTTCCTCAACCAGTCCAGATGTTCTGACTTTGCTTCAATGTCAAGAAAGTACTGGTTGAACTCAGTTTTGAGTTTGGAAAGATGTGTGTGCACAATTCTCACCATAAGCTTTTTTGATCAGTAGTGGCAAGATAGCCATCAAGCAGTGGGAAACAGCTTATATCCCCCTTGTCGCAATTCTTCTCCCATAAGTTGACTTTTATTTTATTTTTGAATCCATTCACTCTGTCTTACATGTTAACGATATTTGAGTCCTTGCCTTGAAATCAGAGGTTAAGGTCATTAAGCTTGGAGAAGACATTGGCAAGATATGCCAGCCGTGCAACCCAGCCTGCATCCTGAAAAACACCAAGTGCTCCGTCAAGAAAGCAGACAACTCAGTGCAAAGTTCAAACAGCCTGTGTAGTGTTCTATCTCACACAGGCTCCGCCTGCTACTGGACTCTATGGGTACTACTCTCATCAATAGAGAACCGCAGTGACGCGTCGTAAAACCCGGAAGTAAACTTCTTCCGGTTCCTTCGCGAAAAACCAATGGAAATTCTCCATAGGATTTTGGAAAATAGCTCAAAATAAGGTCTGTGGTTGACACACATTTAAGAGAGGGATCACGTTTTGTTCAGCCGGATAATCCTCAACATGTCAACCCTACACAGGGGGATAGG
>NW_011354763.1:0-7953 GCF_000735185.1 Notothenia coriiceps
ACACACACACACACACACACACACACACACACACATACACACACACACACACACACACACACACACACACACACACACACACACAGTGTGTGTGTGTGTGTGTGTGTGTGTGTGTGTGTGTGTGTGTGTGTGTATGTGTGTGTGTGTGTGTGTGTGTGTGTGTGTGTGTNAGCCAGGATGAGATCTGGAAGACTATCTAAGAGCACGGCACATTGGCCAACACACCAGAAGAATCCCTCAGGCACAGTCTTAGTTCTTGACTTGATTTTACAAGACACTGGTGTATATGCGATGGTGCATGCCTCTTGTCACATCGCAAACATCAGACACACACATCACAGCGACACACACACACCAGCACACACTTGAGCGTGTACAATTGGTACGAAACAGAAAACGAAAATTTTGAGAATTGACATAAGATCATAATGGTTTACGGAAAAGATTATTCAAAAGTTAGCGCCAAAAGACAAAACGACTCATATTGAATTGTGTGGTAAGGCAGTTTGTGTTAAACTGTCTACGCGTAAACATGTTTGAAAGGCCTATAAAACACCGCAACGCGAGTCTGGAAAGTGATTCCATAACTTGCTGTGTTCATCGCTTGATGGTACTCATGGCGGGCAAGGGTCAACTCGTTGCTAATGTTGCTTTGGGGATGTCCAAATATAAAGAGTCCAACAGATCTGCGACTAAAATGCGTCAGATAAGAGGGACTATTGTTATGGAACGGAGCTGTAAGTTACCTAGCTGCTAGTGTGTCGTGACCGGTATATACTTGCTGCGACACAACCGTTATGGTATCATTGAGTGGTCGTTGCCTAAACTAAATTGCTGATGACAACTGCATTGTTGACTTGCAAAATAACCAATAGGCCCAAATGAGCGACTTTGCTCCCTCTATGCTGGATTTAAGTTGTGGCTTAATAGACAAACTATTTTCTGTCCTTGGTGAGGTATGAGTGAAAACGACCCCACACTGTTTTCTGAGCGCTGGTGGATGTGAAAGAAAATCAAGGCTATAAATCGGAACGTTATAAATGTAATTTTAATAGTCGAAGAATATTCACAATGAATAATAAAACGCTTCTGACTAAAATAAAAGGTGGCGTTGTGAACAAAGATATGTTTACACTGGCCGGAGGCAATGTTAAATATTGGCTGTTGCAGCAACTTCAGTGGTCGAGTACACACATCAAGGTTTGCGAGTTGTCGAAGCTTTCACGTATCCATTAGCAAAGCTGATTTATAACTCACTAATGAGCCGCGAGCAAGTTTATATGCTCGGCGTGTAGTTAAAAGGTGTGAGAATGCGCAAGTAGAAGCCTATTGGAGCATCCGCAGATCAAGCCGGTATGTGGGTGTGAGGCGAGGCGCGCGCGCGGCGGGAGGGGAACGGGACGGATCAATCACACGCAAAACAGAAGCACTAAGTATAGATTACCATAGCGCATCAAAGAACTTATAACAATGTCCCTAGGTTGAAGAATAATGGACTAATCCTCGTTGTTGGGCGCGAAACAGACAAAGTTGCTCTGACTGCCACGACACTACTGAAGTTGAAGGAAAAGCGGAGCAACACTAGAAGCCCAACTATCTGCTTCAACTCCGTTCTCCCATCTGGTCTAATACATCAAGCGAGGCGCGACGAGAGAGAAAGACCGAAACAAGAGCAACTGGATAGGCAAGAAAGAATGAGATGGCGATAGATAAAACGAGAACGGCATAGAGGTTAATGTTAATTACAAAGAGAACAGGGAGAAGGAGAATGAGAGAGAATGATATAAGACAGAAACACCCACAGATCGACAATCTCAGACAAGAAGAAAAATGACAGATGAGAGAAGATTATGAGCAGAGCTGCCTTTCCACAAAGTGATCACAAGTATAGAGAGGACAATCAAGACACACACAGATAGACTGCGAGCCAATCACTCTGTGGATGTAGGGTCGAATCCAACCGCAACAGTGAAATAGCCCTCCATTGCAGAATGGTAATATTTCACTCAAATAGGCAGAAATTCCCTACTTAAATCTCTGGGCGAACACAAGAGCAATGGTTCAATTGCTATTTGTCCATTCGTTGAAAAGGGAACAGTTTTTGGAAATAGGATGACTTTCTCCATTCTACCAGTCTGCATGGTGGTGTGAGCTGAGTGGGGATAGGCGTGATGAGTTTAGCATAAATGTTTTGTTCTCAAAGCCAGACGTGTGTCCCTTGACAAAGAGGAATCACCATCTCTATAGAACATTCGCAACTCGTCAAAAACTTACTTAACTTAAAATTCCAGCTTGCTTCCTGTCGATACACCAACTGGTGAGCTATTAGTAGGTGCACAATTCAATCAGTAGGACAGCACATTACCGTAAAATGAGGTGGCGGAGTATGCATTTTACCTGCCGTCTTGCTACTGGTTGAGCGCCCGTCTGGAGGAGAGCGTGCATAGTATGCATATGCGGTAGTTGATTGGCTGTGCAGGTCTGTATATGCAACGGTTGTGAACGGCGTGCAGGGTTGTGGATTGTTATTTTCTGGGTAAACAAACGGTGTGAGCGTACATCCCGTTTAATGGATTCGAGCTCAGTTAGAGTAATCAGTGAACCCTGAGCTCAGCCTATGAACGTTTAATAACCTATTCTGAATGTCAGAAACACATGACAGCAGAGAAACATAATCCACTCTCCCTGTAGAGACAGGACGCAGAACTAGACTCTACCTTGTCTCTTTTCCATCGCCCTCTCTCTCGCTCTGCGCTCTCTGTCACACAACTGTGCACCACGCACATTCCAACATTTGGGTAAGCGTGTTAACTGGTGTGATTTAACAGATTTAATTGAGCGGTAAATAAGGGAGGTCCAGTGGAGCAGTAGTTCCACAGTATCCCTATTCCCTCCGCAGGACATGTGATATCTATGGTTTGTAGTGATAAAAGTAACAACGCCCTCTGGTCAGTTGCCATCTTTGTGTTTGGGCTCTGGTGGGCTTGTATTCAAGTTAATCTGATGTGTGTGTTATGCAGGAATCAAGACTTGTTTCATAGCACCAAACCTCAAAAGTAACTGTCATGGTTTCTGCTAATTCTGCAAGTTCGTTGCTTAAGAGCTAATATGGGGAGAATTATATTATGCAGATCGATTAATTCGTATGACAGTGAGGTGAAATTAGGAACGGAGGAGGACTCAGGCATGGTGATGGAGTGTTAGTAGTGATAGACCAGCAGAGAGCTGCTCAGACCACGTTCGTTGAAGTTTCGGCCTCCTCAGCACCCACACCAGGTAAATCAGCCCAGCGTCAATAATACTTAACACACTTCATCCCACACAAGCTCTTCACCCTCGCGAGGGCAAAGGTGGGTTTGTTGAAGGTCTGTGTGAGCGAGAACGGGTATTGTTTGTTTTATTGTTCTGATTTTGGACGTGTCATTCGAGAAGGCGTCCGGCCGAACGCCTGTGTTGTTCCAAGGAGTACAACGACATGACATGGCTGGAGAAAGAACTGTTGCACGAGTATGCAACATGAAATATGGATTGCGAAAAAAAAAGGCAGAAACATGTGGTATAAAAAAAGGAGAGAAATATCAACCATTGTTTCTGCAATTGAAAACTTGAGTTAAAAGTTATAACAAACAGATGCTCAGAAAACCAGAAGATAATGTGACACTATATTGACTGAAATATTTGATATAGATAAAGTGTGCAGCCGAGTGTATGAACAACTCTGTTGGCCGTCAGTCCCCTCTTTTTTTTGTTCACATTCCACAGGTGCTTATAAATGTCACATTAGCATTGTGACATTTTGATAGGGTAACCTAAATAAAAAGCACTCTGATATTTATACCCACTCACTCTCGGTGATTCCGATAATGACAACGGCCAGTAGCTGATGTCTTGACATCTAAATAGGGAGAGTGTGCACGAAAATCAGGAATACTGGAAATCAGGGTGCATGATGCTGGCTGTATTGTTGAAGCCCTTCATTATCGTCGAGTTTGCTAGAATCAGTTAGCTTGAAATGGGGACCTCTTTATCTCTCTCCATCTCTCCCGCTGTCTCTCTGTCCGGTGCCCCGGCTGGCTCAGCATATCTCATCTTCTCTCCACACTACCCCCCAACTTCTGTTTGTCTCACTGCCCCCCCCCCCCTATAATCTGAAAAACCGCACGTTTGGCTCAGACACGAGAGTGATGGATGAGAGAAATCGTCACCCCTTCCTACGGCAGGCAGCAGGGTACCACACTGGAATGTCCATTGACCCGACTGGTGTCAGGGTGGAGGATGGGAGCGAGAGTATGAATGGGCGGAGGATGCAGCATGACAGAGTGGCCTGTTCCATGTGGTGTTTTTTAAAGACCATGGCGTTTTTTGGATGAGTTGATTCTGACATCCCTGTGAGGTCTCTCTCAGCTGAACGGGGTGCCGTGTTGCCTGTATCTCCCTCGGCAGTCATTCTCTCATAAAACACAATCACAGGCCACAAACTCTAATAAACCTTCAACTTCCCTTTGAAAAGGGATGGAGGAGGGGTGGGGGGAAATGCAGATACAGTAGGTCCCTTCTGCCAGAGGTCCCTCTAGTACGTGACCTCTTGAACAGAATGCTGTTTGCTAATCACTTCTGGTGCAAAAAGCTCTATTTAAAAATCATTGGATTCTGTGACTTTTTTTTGTGTTAATCCCTCGTTTGAAGAAGGTCATCTTTAATAAAGGCTATGGGGATTATAACTCCAGTGGGTTTAGTGATGGGTGTTACCTGTTTTTGGTTCCCTGGGAAGTGGGACTTGGAACACTTTGAAGTCATTGCATTTGATGGAAGTTGTCAAAAAAGTTAGCAATCCAAAGCAAACATGGAAGGCCGTTGATGGCTACCACACACACAGCCACCACACACGCACGCACCACGCACGCACGCGCAGCGCGGCGGCACGGCACACACACACACACACTGCAGATAGGATTTTAAACCGTCTAAATCATGGAGCTCAAATGAATACTTCAACCCCTGCCAGCATGGCTAATTGCAAAACTTGGTGCAGTGTGGGTGCGACAGTTTTCGCGGCCTCGGCCTACTGTAGCTTTTGTGTGTCATTTTGTATGTTTTACAGTTATTTTATTTTCACAAGACTCTCAAGAAGGCTTCAACTGAATAGTTAATTATTGTCTGTTGTATAATTTAACCACATTAATCAGTTCAGCTAATGGGATCCTCGGACACTTGGTCCCAAACCAAAATCGCAGGTTTAGAACTCTATATTGAAATGAATCAAGATAACCCAAAACACATTACACCGGCATGCATATATTGCAGTATCCTTTGCTCCAAATAAAGTTAATGTAACATGGTCTAATGTGAAGTACAAAGCACAATCCTTTCCTCAGGAATTATTGGAGTGGAAATGGATAGAAATAGTTTATGTTAAAGGTCCAATATATTAGGTCTCAGATATATACCAAAACATGTCTGAAGTGTTTGAGCTCCAAAACAGTCATGTGCAAGCTCGCATAAGGGCCCTCTGTTTTCAGCCTTTTTCAAAAGTGGCTGATCTCTCGTCCTGTTACTTTAGATGAAAATAAGCAGGCCACTCCCCACGCTCCTCTTGGAGAGATATTTGGTTAGAAAGAACACAATGGTGTGTTTGATCTCATTTGTGATATATATATATGTGTGTTGTTGTTGTGTTTGGTTGTGGTGTTGCTTGTTGGTTTGTGTTGTGTGCTATATGTTGTTATTTTATCTCTCATATATTATATCGTATTGACTATCACCTAATTTAGTGGTGTTTTTCCCTATACATTGTATTGTCGTCTCGGCGCATTTTCAGGCAGTGGCGGTAGAGGCCCGCGGGAAAAGACGAGGAATCTCTTTTTCCTGAACTTTCAGAAATCTATTTACAGAGAGGGACACGATGGTTTCTGATGAGAAAGACATGCGATTTTGCATTAATAGGGTGACCTATTAATACTGCCATTTATCCAAATTTAATCATTATTAATTAAGAGTACAATTACTTTCAAAAACCGCATGGGTTGTGAATTACAACTGAACCTGGAAGTGATCACAGGAAATATAAGGCACATTACCTTTGCTGGCCAAAAAATGCCGTGATGATCATACAAACATAAATAATGACTCGACACAACTGTAGTAAAAGCTTTATTTTTAATCAGGTGACAATGATGGGGTAACAATGATAAGGCCTAATCAGTAAAACATCTGGAGTTCAGACAGCATCTGCTTCTTTAAAAGTTTAAGCACAGCTCTCACAACATGGTTTGGTAACTTGTCAGTTAAATCTAAATCACAACTTCAGAGCTTGATAAAAAGGGCAGGAAAAATAATTGGCATTCTTCCACCATCCTCTCTTCAGGAGATATTTGAGGAGATGGTGAGAAAGCAAGGCCGTAAAATCACATGCGACCCCAAACACAGCCTGTATAGAGAGTTTGAGTTGCTGCCCTAAGGCAGAAGGTATAGATTACCAAACTGTAAATTGAACAGGTATAAGTTTTCCTTTGTTCCACTGTCAATCAAGCTGCTGAACAGTCAGAAACAATTGTGATTATGCTGTGTTAGGAGTTGTTGGGAGGTGAAATGTTTACAGTGTAGTATGTGCAATCGAGAAGGTTAAATAGGGAAAGTGCATTATGTGTAAATAGGTATGGACACAATAGGGATATGTGCAATTTGACGGACACTATGCATAGGTGCAATAGGGAAAGTGCAATATTGATTTGTGTATGTGCAATAGGGATGTATGTGCAATAGGGAAATGTGCAATAGGGAAATGTGCAATAGGGAAATGTGCAATAGGGAAAGTGCTGCACCTGTATGTTTGTTGTTTGTTTCTTTGCCATGTGATGATCTCTGTTCTGTATCTATGACTGATTGACCTGAATGTTTTATGTTTATTATCTCGATGCCCAAGACAAATTTCTCCTAAGGGAGACAATAAAGCTCTATCTTATCTTATCTCTGATTTATAGCTTGTTTTTGAAAAAAACTGGACCTCTGCGATACAGCAGCCGTTTTTAAAGCACTTCCCTCCAGTTTTTTTTTCCTTCTCCCCTGCAGACATTTTCTCCTCCTCTTCTGAAATCAACAAGTCTACTAATCACCATCCCCCAATTATCTCTGACAGGACATTGCAGATCAATAAAAGGTTCATGATCTAACTCTGATCCTCTACAGTAACTTTGTGATGGTAATCATTTCCGGTCTAGGTCATCTACGAATCCTTTTTTGGCCATGGAGTTTAGCCACTTTGCATTACCCTTCAGGTCACACCCCTTACTCGTGTGTTAGACATCCTCAACTTTTCTCTTTGCGTCTGGACAGAGCTCGACATGTAAGGAGAGGAATTTATGGAAAAAATATGCATTAAAAAAGATGAGAGAGGAGGCAAAGTTAGAGCAGGCAGCTGTCATTGGTAGTGATTCAGAGGTCTATGAGGCCTCTCACTTTGTTCCTAAATTATTCATGCAATCTGTCAATGCTGCTGTCTAGGCAGGCTCTTCTCCCCATGTGTTCAATGATGACAGAAATCCTGCGCTATGTTCACCGCTATCTCCTGCAAATCCCCCACAGGAGACACACACCGCACTGGCAAAGCTACAGCACATGTTTCTGTGTGTGAGAGTGCATGTGAGAGTGTATACTTCCACTCATATATGATATGATATATATATAAATATATATGGCTACATATATGCTCTAATGTGTTTTTCAATAGCTTTAGAGTCATTATGCATCTTTGTCATGCACTTTAAAGTCTCTGTGAGTGTTGTCATATTTCTCTGTAAGTGCTCCCTCATGCAGATACAAAATACTCAGCTGCATATGAATATTCAGACACTAATGTGCACACACACACACACACACACACACACACACACACACACACACACACACACACACACACACACACACACACACACACACACACTGCTTATGTACACA
>NW_011354763.1:8974-9881 GCF_000735185.1 Notothenia coriiceps
AGATAAGATAGAGCTTTATTGTCTCCCTAGGAGAAATTTGTCTTGGGCATCGAGATAATAAACATAAAACATTCAGGTCAATCAGTCATAGATACAGAAAAGAGATCACATGGCAAAGAAACAAACAACAAACATACAGGTGCAGCACTTTCCCTATTGCACATTTCCCTATTGCACATTTCCCTATTGCACATTTCCCTATTGCACATACATCCCTATTCATACACAAATCAATATTGCACTTTCCCTATTGCACCTATGCATAGTGTCCGTCAAATTGCACATATCCCTATTGTGTCCATACCTATTTACACATAATGCACTTTCCCTATTTAACCTTCTCGATTGCACATACTACACTGTAAACATTTCACCTCCCAACAACTCCTAACACAGCATAATCACAATTGTTTCTGACTGTTCAGCAGCTTGATTGACAGTGGAACAAAGGAAAACTTATACCTGTTCAATTTACAGTTTGGTAATCTATACCTTCTGCCTTAGGGCAGCAACTCAAACTCTCTATACAGGCTGTGTTTGGGGTCGCATGTGATTTTACGGCCTTGCTTTCTCACCATCTCCTCAAATATCTCCTGAAGAGAGGATGGTGGAAGAATGCCAATTATTTTTCCTGCCCTTTTTATCAAGCTCTGAAGTTGTGATTTAGATTTAACTGACAAGTTACCAAACCATGTTGTGAGAGCTGTGCTTAAACTTTTAAAGAAGCAGATGCTGTCTGAACTCCAGATGTTTTACTGATTAGGCCTTATCATTGTTACCCCATCATTGTCACCTGATTAAAAATAAAGCTTTTACTACAGTTGTGTCGAGTCATTATTTATGTTTGTATGATCATCACGGCATTTTTTGGCCAGCAAAGGTAATGTGCCTTATATTTCCTGTGATC
>NW_011354764.1:0-1809 GCF_000735185.1 Notothenia coriiceps
TTGAAAAAGAGGAAAGTTTCCTCTAAAATCTTTAAAGACAATTTCTGTATACTAATTGCTTTTGCACTTTATTTCAGTTAATGTATTTTTACTTTCATTTTATGTTTTTTTAATTGTATTTCTTCGTTGTACGTCAATGGCAACAATTTTGACATTTGACGCGTCTGGGATTGGCAGTTAACACATTCCTAATACATCTACACTGATGTTTCATAATGCAAATGTTGTTTATTTGTGTGCCAAACCCACCCTTCAACCTGTCTTCAATCACCAAAACCCTGTCGAGACTGCAGACTCCAAAGACATAATGGCACACAAAGCACACCATGAAAATTTCCATCCAACGTTCTACGTGTTAAATGTCAAACTACGCATCAGACAGATTAACACCAAACCGACATGTTGTCAAAGGTTGGAAATGGGGCTTCAGACATGTGGGTGAGAGTGTACAGTTACACCCAGACTCACCTGCTGCAGCATCTTCCCTTTGTCCAGGGCCTCTGTGTGACGTGTGATCAATCTGAAGGGGATTGACTTGTTTAACGGACCACCGGGGTAAAGGTTGAACATCTTTTTATCAATGCTCTGTGTCCACGAGGAGCCTCTCTTTAAGTTTTTAATAAGGACCCACGTTTAAAAAAACAAAACAAACACCATCTGCCTTCATTTTAAACCTTTAATACATTGTCAATATAAGTGCTTGGCAATAAGTGGTACAGTGTCTGAAAAACGACCCGTTCCAACCTTGGATCTGGTATAATAATTGTTGTGTGTGTGGAAACAAACCAACAATGAAAAAAGGTGATTTACCCTTTTCTTCCCCTTAACTAGAGGACACATACTTTTGTGTTCCTTCCACTTAAATGCTGAAATCGATTACTCTGCTTAACGTAACCAGCTTTATCCACCTTTACTTGCCAAATAAACGTTATTTTAGCTTTAAAAAAACATCATTGATGATTTGTTGTACATTTGTGAAAAGCTCTAAATAGTTTTTAAGCTAATGTTAGCTGGCGAACATTAGCTGGCGAACGTTAGCTGGAGAACGCTAGCTGGTGAACGTTAGCTGGCGAACGTTAGCTAACATATATTTATAAATGTCAACTGTCTGTGCTGACCCTTGCCTACCATTCTGGCAGTGACAGCTGTAAGTTATTATGAAACAAAAACGCTATTCACTAACATCATTTCAGGCTATTTTAATTAATTTAAAGGACCAACTCCAACCATTTTATAACACATGGTTATTCCTTTGTATGAATACTAGGGGTGTAACGGTACACGTACCCGTACCGAAATTATTCGGTACGGGCCCTTCGGTTCTGTACACATGTGTACCGAAGTGTACCGAACGAATATAACATTAAACGTAAAGAAATTGAGAACGTGAACAACTTTTTGGAAGTAATCTCAGGTGCTGCGTCGCAGCATTCAGAGTAATTTGCTCACATTGGGTTCAACGCGTCATAGAGCGAGCAAGTCATTTCATTAGACGAGAGGCATACTATGAGAGCAGGGATGCGTTCAAATGTAGTCAGTAATTTGAGGAACTGTTGAAATGGCGAACGCAGATAAAGTTGAGCTCGAAAATCCTCCAGCATCATTGAAGTCTCCGGTTTGGGAACATTTTGGTTTCGCAGTTACGTACAAGGATGACGGACAAAGACAGGTGGACCGAACCAAAGCTGTTTGTCGGCATTGTTCAACTAAAATTGGTTACGCGGCTGGCAATACATCAAACTTGCACACTAATTTGAAAAGGCATCACCCGAACGTGAATATCACCGGTACCAAAAGAAAAAAGACTGA
>NW_011354765.1:0-21714 GCF_000735185.1 Notothenia coriiceps
GGGGGTTCTCAAAAAGTTCAAAAGTTTGAGAACCACTGCACTGCTATGAAGAACAATCTTATAACTTAAATTTGAATTGAGGAATCATTTTTACAGTATTGGCATAATTCTTCAATTTTTTCACACTATGTTTTAGTTGGGATTATGACAGAAAGGTTTAAAACTTGCATGCCATCAGTAACCCAGTAGACTGGTTTTCTGGTTTAAATGCTGCATCGGCTGAAATATGTGCAGACTGCAGTCAAAGAATCAAACCACTGTCACCTCATCAAACAGGAAATAGTTACTTGTGGAGTTTTCGTTTTCACTTTAATTGAGTGGCATTCCCCATTTACAAGACAACATGAACAACAGTGGTGAATGGTGGCAGGGTCCAGCACTGACTGGCTTCCCATTTGTCAATAACAATGTACAAAAGACAAAACAGACAATAAAATAAAACTAAGAAAATATAAAAAATAATACTTAATGATAATACTAAATAAGATATTTAAGAGTTCTTTTTGGAAAAAAATCCTCAAGGATCTCCGCGTTTAGTACAAAATCTGCTTTAGGATGGAAAACATCCGTCTGCCCCAAACATAATTACATTAATATCATGTCAATAAAAAAGCTTCAATACACAGTTCAACAATACTGCTTCATCAATGTGCAAGGAATAAAATGTTCAGAGAGCATATTGTGCAGAGCAGCCGAGTGTGTGTATGTGTAAGCTTGTGTGTGTGCTATTTAAAAACTACAGTCCAACATTTTTGAAGATCCCTTTTGTTTCCTCGCCCAGAGTCAGACTGCAGAAAAGTAAAAACATGGATTTTGGTTTTAAGAGCAACTTTACATAAATAAACACATGTAAATCAGACAACTTTGGAGTTTTAATGAGGCTCGTTTGGCAGTTTCCCCCTGCTTCCAGTCTTTGTGCTAAGCTAGGATAACACTTTATACTTATTTGTACTGAACTCACAGAAATGAAACTGCTATACATCTGACTCTGGGGAGGACAAGAGGATATACCTGAAATGACAAACTGTTCCTTTAAGGTAATGTTGATTAAAAGGTAGTAAACTCCTGTTGACTGTCTGCAGCACCCCCTGCTGTGCAACACAATTCTGTCCGTCCGTCCGTCTGTCTGTCTGTCCGTGTCTCAAGTCTGTAAATCTGCTGCGTGTGAGACACTTTAAAATAAGGTGAGGTTGTGCCAGAAACTCCGACTGTTTCGGCTCAGTGTGAGGTCTCAGGCCTGTAATGGCAGTCTGCGGTCCTTTGAGTTCGACAAAGACTTTTTTCTGGAGCGGACACCAAACGTTGTTTGAACAAAGCCAGATCCCTTTCAATCTGTAAGAAGTACGACCAAAGACCCCAGTATGCTTCAAACTGTGTGCTTGTCTGAAACCAACAATCATGGCAACTTTACACATGGATTGCCTCCATGTTAGGAGGTGTAAGGGTCAAATTATCTCTCAAGCATGTTTTTTTAAACTGCTAACCCTGCTGTCACTTTACATGTGAAGAACTGAGTGCAACACAAGGAATGTGTTCTAGGAAAAAACGTCTATTCAAGACTACAAGGACATGCAAAATACACAAAAGAGGTGTTTGAAAGAAGTGTTTGAGAGAGGTGGTGAGGCAGCACGATGCAGCCAGGGATAGCTTCTGAAAGCAGAGTTGATGATGCGACTGGCTGGAGGAATAAGAGAACGTTTGTTATTGCTTATCACAGTTTGTTCTATAAAATGTCAGAATCTAGTGAAAATGTCTATTCCAGATTTCCAATGTGTTATCTTTAAATGTTTTCCCTCATTTGTCGGTCCAAAGCTGAAAGATATTCTGTTTAATAGGAGATAAAACAGATAAAAGCAGGAAACCTCATGAGGCTGATAACAGTAGTTTGTTTCTTTTTTGCAAATGAAAAGTTACCTTGATTATAAAGAAATATGCTTTTAATAGTCTACTAATTGTTGCAGCTCTATTGTACGTACACAGGATTTGTTCTTCTTACTTTTTTTTAACACTCACCATGGTTATTTGTGTCGCTTTTCATATGGACAACCGAGCACAATCCATTGTAAGCCCCATTTAATTGATTCATCACATCTTGCCAGACTCTCTATCAGACCACCATTCTATGTGAAAAAGCCTTGCCTTTAGATGTGGTCAGAAAACACTTCTTCGTTTACAGCATATTGAAGCCTTTAAACAGCTAACCAAGCCCTTAATCTGCTAGGTAATCATCTCGCTCTTATGATGACTCCGTCTGCCATCAGCTCCCAACTAGGTCATCCACCTGACCGACATCCAATCAGCCGGTGAGCTCCACAGGAAGCTCCCGGCTGCACAGCGCCTCCCACTGGCGAGCGAGGAGTGAGATCAGCCTCTCTCTGCTGTCGGCTCCCGGAACGAAGACACACCATTGGACCTCGCCCTCTGCTCCGCTGCTGGATCCACCCCGTCTGGACGGGGCCTCCTCCCCTGCAGCAGTGAAATGGTCCATGGTGAGGTGGCAGAGCAGGTCGGGGCCGGGAAGGTCGTCGAACACCAGGGTCAGAGCCTGAGGGTACGTCTGGTACCCCAGCAGCACCCGGTCCAGGTCACGGATCCTCCGAGCCTCACGCAGCTGGTACCGCTCCCTGCAGGACGACATGATGAAGGTGATGAGGAAGATTACTTTAGCTAGGAAGCAGCAGATAGGTAAAGGTGCCTTTCTGGATTGGGAGTTAATGATGAATGGAATGACTGATGTGATAATATATCGGGTGAGGCAGCAGATCTTTGCAATTATTCATGTGTTGTGAATAAAATGTCAACGTTTTATTGTAAGATAGTCGAATAGTTTATGTTCATTCCATATTTCAAGCATTTCCGTCTGAGAACAATTGTGGATTTCTTTCTTATCATACTAAATATTGTCTTTGGTCACAAATGGGTTTCCATGTGTGGAAAAGGTACGTGTCAAAAACTTCAATCAGTATTCACCATTTAGAGCTATACAAGTTATTGTCGGAGTAAATAATTAGACCCTCCAGAAAAACGCGGGCAAAAATCCTTGATTATGCAGGCTAAATTCCTTGATTATGCAGGCTAAAATCCTTTATTATGCGATTAAACATGCAGGGTTTTATGTGATTTTATGCGGTGAAACTGCGGGAAGTTGCGAAATATGCGGAAAGTTGCGAAATATGCGGGAAAAAATTATCGATTTTTTTTAATATATTGGGCTGTCTTATTTATTCTCTCTCACACACAACCTGCCACTAACGTTAAACCCCTTTACTATTCAATTAACCACATTCAATGTTTATTTATTGTAAAAGCAATTGGGCTATTTTAATCTCACCACCACACACACACACACTTCTCCGCCTCATTCTTTTTTCATTTACTCGTTCGTTATCTGACCAGCTTCAATCTTGTAGGCTACTCACTTCGTTTCTTGTAGCCCTCGAAAGGGTTTTGGAGGTTGATGCCTCGGTGAACGTGAGTTGTTTGGCTTTCTTGTCCGCAGCAGCAGAAAGCATTTTCGAATGTTTGAATGAATCAAAGTGGGTCGTCACCGTCGATTTTCTCTTATGCTCCAACACACAGTTGCACGGGGTGCAGAATAGTTTCCCCCCACTTTTTGCCCGGTCTTTAGTAGAAATGTTCGTTGGTAAATGAGATGGATTAGATATTTTCATCTTGGTGTTTTCTCTCTGTGTGAGCTCCACACGTTCACTCTATACAGTGTTGTTTACATTCTGTGATGCGCGAGCTGATGACGTCACGTCAAGACGAGTTAACTTTTTTTTTCTCAATTTTGGGTGGAAAAATGCGGGGATTATGTGGCCTTTTGATAAATATGCTGCCTTTAAAAAATATGCGCCATTTTGCTGATTATGCGGTAAATTCTGCGATCGCAGAATCGCGTTTTTCTGGAGGGTCTAAATAATGATGCTTTTAATAGTCTACTAANNNCCCCCCCCCACAGGACCAGGTCATCCAGCTGGTGAACTCCATCTTCGGTAAGAAGTCCTGGGACTCTCTCTCCGAGGCGTTCAGCGTGGCCAGCGCGGCCGCCGCTCTCTCCAACAACCGCTTCCACGTGCCGGTCATCGTCAGCGCTCAGGGCCCGGCCACCGTGTCCCACAGCCAGCCCACCCTGCAGGTACGCATGTGGAAACTAAACCCCGATGCATTCATGTAAATGTGCTATCAATTTGCGTTGCAGTTTTGTTGTGCATGACTGACAGCCAATTACATGTGAGGTTAAAGCCACGCCTCCAATGTGAGCTCCCTGTCTCAGACGCTTTATTTACTTTGGCAAGACTTGGTCGTTTTAGGGTGCTAACAGAACGTCGAGCTTCACTCTGCTAACAATTCCTGTGTGTTTTTGATTCATTTAAATGCGCTCACAGTGACGCTGTTCCTCTGATTCTCAGCTCCTCGTCACTGACATCATGTCTCAACCTCTGACCGCCGCCAACGTGCTGTTGGAGTCTGCGTACGCTGTGGCCTCCAAGAGCATCATCCTCAGCCAGGCTGCTTTCACACTCAACGAGTACGTATCCTGAGAGAGAAGAGGGTTGGCTTTGTTGTATATTATGCCTGGTTCCTCTCTACGTGGAAATGATCCCAAAAGCTCAGTCACACACAAGCTTTTTATAACACCATTAATCACATCACACAACGCACATTTGTGATTAATCAGTTTCAATTAAAGCATATTTTAGGGATCCACAGTTAATCAAAATGTTATAGATAATAGAGAGGCGAAGTCCTGCCCACCTACTTCCGACCCATGGACCCTTATTTCGGAAAAAGTATGTATTAAAGTCAATGAGAGAGAAATTGACTTTAATACATACTTTTTCCGAAATAAGGGTCCATGGGTCGGAAGTAGGTGGGCAGGACTTCGCCTCTCTATTATCTATAACATTNAAACACAAGAAGGAAAAAAAAAAAAGGCTTTGCGATTTGATAATCGCATCATTTAAAATCGCGATTTCGATTTAAAATCAATTAATCGTTCAGCCCTAGAATACACAACTAAAAAAAACTGTATTTCATTTATTTACAAATTCACCTTACATTTTTCAAACTGTCCGTCTTCAGATCAGTGAGTGCAGCTCGCAGCAGATCCGAGGTCTTTCATCTCTGAGGTCCAGTCTGGCAACTCTGAGTATCCACCACTCCATGGAAACTATGACGGTAAGGTCTACATTAAATACTTCTCTAGTGTTTATGCAGATTATTGTAGACCGTGACCTGATGGTAATGTTATTTCTGTCTCCCTCTAGTCAATCCTGGTCCCGGAGTCGAGCGAGTTCTCTCAGTGGGAGGCTGAGGGGGCGGAGTCAGGCTGTCCCGTCACCGCGGTAATCCCGGTGTGGAGAAATCTGACTACGCTGGACATGAGCCACAACGGCATCAGCACCATCGACAGCTCTGTGGTGAGACACGCACAGAAAACACTGTCTGGACCTCCTCGCATGCTCCTGGCCATGGACATCCTGAAAAAGTTGTCTGAAGTGAAAATATCTTGAGCTGGATATCATTTTTTAGCATTTGCTTTTGAATAAAACTGGGTACAAATATGTTATATCAGCAGGTCATGCCCTTAATATCTTAACAAAGGGCTAAAGAAAGCATGGGTAAGTGATTAAAGAAATGTTAAGGTACATCTGGTTCTGTAGGTTGACTCTGAGTGTTTCTCTTTTGCAGAAACTGATTCCTAAGGTGGAGTTTCTGGATCTAAGTCACAACAAGCTGTCCACAGTGGAGAACCTCCAGGTAAGTGGACAGTTTCCCTTTTATGTCAGTATCATTTATAGGGTTGCAGCTACCTATTCTTTTTGAGTTTATAGATCATTATTATTTTAGATAAAGCAATTACTTGATTATCTTGTAAAATATCAGTAAATCATTTAAAGAGCCCAACAATAATTAAGTCTGAACATCAGTCCAAAAATAGTTTCATAGATAACATTTTCAGCTTATTATTTTTTACACTTCTGTTGTATGTAGAAAAAATACATTTCTACATATTTTAATTGTTTATCTTTTATTTCTACTCTCGAATGTAGTATTTTGGATTCTGATTTTGCAAAAATGTTCCTATAGATTTTCTGATTTGCATCTGGTCCTGACAGCTGCAGTTAGACACCCCTACAGATGTTTAGTTTGTCATTAATCAATAGCTGTGAAGTAACCTTTCTGTGTTTGCAGCACCTCTACAATCTGGTCCATGTGGATCTGTCCTACAACTGCCTGCAAGTCCTGGAAGCTGCTCACACCCGTCTAGGAAACATCAAAACTCTGAGTCTGGCCGGCAACCAGCTGCAGCAGCTGAGCGGCCTCACCAAGCTCTACTCACTGGTCAACCTGGACCTCAGCCACAACCAGCTGGACCAGGTAAGAACACCGGGACGTCCTGAGACCAGGAGTGAGAGTAACATAAAAACTGACAGGCAGTCTTTCTTTTTATATTTGATTGTGAGAGTGCAAAAGATGCATTTGCGGCCCGAATAGAAACATTACCAATGGCCCGCTTAGAGCACTTGGCGACCGATATACAAGGGCTCCCCATGCTGATAACCCGGCTGTGAATCCTCCATGGGACCCATCTTCTGCGTGTCACCCCCTCTGTCTCCCCCTTTATAAAATTGTCACTACAATGCACTGGTGGCCTGAAAAAAATCTTCAAAAAAATGTAAACATTGCCACCTACAAAATGTATTAAATATGCTACTATCAGAGAAGAAGTAAAAAATAAACACTAAATGACTAGCTTGTAAATAAAATATCTATTAAGACATATTTATGTAGTTCAACCAACATTTTAGCTTCGTCTGGTTCCCTTAACAAAAAGCCAATTGGATTTGGGTTGTTTGTGACTTGTGTGTGTTTCATTCCAGCTGGAGGAGATCAGGAACATCGGCTCTCTGCCCTGTCTGGAGAAACTCAACCTGTCCAGTAACCCCATGTGCATCATCCCGGACTACAGGACCAAGGTGCTGGCCCAGTTTGGAGACCGGGCATCAGAGGTACACCACTGAAACCCCACACTATATATATATTTACCTCTTTACTACTGCTTCTACTGTAGCCAATAGCACCAAATGTTTTGTATTGCCGTACTGTTACTACTGCACAGCTAAAACACCCTTAACATTGAATTAAATCCTAATATTTGTATTAATCCACACAGTAGTAAGAAATGACTCTCTCTACAAGTACCACCGCTCCTACCAATATAGTATATAACTGCTTATACAACTACTGTGACACACACAAGCACACTCAAAGACTGCAACCACAAATGAATATAAAAATGAATTGATTTAAAAAAAAAAGAAGCTATTTATTAAACCCTTAATAAAACCTGTACATTTTGTACCCTTTTAACTTTACATTTTTTAACTTTGAACATTTGTAAATTTCATTTAAGAAGTGCCTTCTATTTGTATTTCCTCTTTGCTGCGATTGCTGTTTTTATTACAGTTTTCATCACTGCTATTATTTATTTGTTTACATTTTTTAAAACCCATAGAGAGAAACATGCAAAATGAAGTATATTTATTAAGTATAATCAGATTCTGATACTGATAGTACTAGTATCAAGATGTCTGCTGTTTAGTTTACTAGAGCTACTGCTACTAATGCTCTTGATCGTACTTCAGGACTGTCACACGTGTTTTCTTCTCTCTGCGTCTTCAGGTTTGTCTGGACGGTAAGGTGACGACAGAGAAGGAGCTGGACACAGTGGAAGTGTTGAAAGCAATTCAGAAAGCCAAAGAAGTCAAAGACAGGATGAGCAGCGGTGACAAGAAGGTACGTTCATTAGACTTCAGGCAGCAACAAACCAGTTTGTATTATTTAAATTGTCTGTATTTTTGTCAGATATAATGACAGTTACCACCTAAAAGATGAGTTTATAAGAGCTCAAATAATTAATGATACATTTACATATTAAGTGTCAATAAGTAGTTTGTTCATCTCTTTTAGGGATGTTTATTATCTCTAAGAGGTTTTTACTGATTGTTTTTCAGGTTTTGGGGGATTTTTAACATTATCAGTATTTTCTGTTTTGCAAAGATTTTACTCCCAAGACTCAACAAGAATCTTGAACCCAAACCTGTGTTAAATGTTATAATGTTCATATCTTCCATAGGAATTAACCCTGAAACCCTCTGTAGTGTTTTATCATTCTAACCTGATTATAGGCCATTAAGAGATCCGCTCATATAGATGTGACTGATAACGATAATTACTAACAGATCTCTTCAGCCTGAACATGTGCACATCAGCAGCAGAGTTACGACACATACAGCAAGTCAAAGACGCCTAAAACAGTGATTATGACATCTGGGTGGTTGTAATACTTGAAAAACTCAAATGCACCGAGCTAAAACTGATTGTGTTAAAAAAAGAACCTACAAAACAGTGTAGTTTTTTCCGAAAATGTGTAGAACATATACTGTGAACCATCCCTTTTTTTGTTCTTCAATGAGAGCGTTGGAAATATTTTGTATTGTATTTTTTTATTCAGGAAAGTTGAGATATTTAAAGTGCATTTGGGTCCAGATAGCAAGCAGAAAAGCAGGACATTGAATGCAGCTTGTTCACATATTCTACACGATTCAATGAAACTGTGAAACCAAGTCACAAGTTGGAACACGATTTTGAAAGTTGAATGGCACAGTTTTAACTCTTGAACTCACACAACCAGATACATAAACAGTATTATTACAACTGAACTGGACTAGCACTGGTCAAGTTGTTTTCATTTAAAGATACTAGTGCTGTGTCTGTATTCAAAGCTAAAATATCAGTCTTCAACCCCGGTGTGACTGTTCCTCTGCTGCTGATGGAGCTGCTGGGTGGAGGTGTTAGGATGTTCCTCTGCTCCATGATGTCACTGCTCTCTGAAGCTTCCTCCTCTCTGTCCTCTCGTCAGATCAGTGAGGAGACCAGGCTGTCTGCTGCTGCACCTCCTCACCTCTCCTCCTCCTCCTCTCCCCCCTCCTCTTCCTCCTGCTGCTCCTCTGCTGTCGCTCCTCCCACTGTCACCTCCTCTTCCTCCTCCTCCTCCTCTTTCTCTTCCTGTCCGGCCCAGCAGGCCTCTTGCCCCAGCCAAGGTAATCATGTATGTATCAGGCTGTGCAGGGCTGAGGGAGGGGTGGGGGGTGGGGATTTTGTATCATTTGATTTAAGGCAACAGCCAGACAGATGAGTGTGTTTCTCTGCTCTTTGTCAGCTGATTTCCCCAAAACAGCAGCTGATGGTGCTGCGGCTGCAAATAGTGATTATTTTCATTATCAATTCAACATATTTTTAGCTAATGTAGCTCACCTGCTGCTGTTGCTTTGTCTTGTTTTAAACCAGATATCCCCAGTGCTTTATTTCCTGTAGAATACGCTTTGCTTTTCTCCTCAAACTTGTACAGCTCTGGAAAAAGAGACCACTCTCAATCTCTACATGTTTGGCAGACATTCCATTCCAGTGTCTGTTGAATTCCAACACAGAGAAATGTTGTCAGTAGTTTAAAGAATCAAATAAAAAAGGTTTTACTCAAACACATAACTATAAATAGTGAAACTGATAATGCTGCCGTGGTCTTTTAACTTTTTCCAGAGCTGTATATACATTAAATGGTGACCAATTGCCTGTTGCTTTAGCTGTTCATAACTTTAAGCCCCTACTGACTTAAATCTTTACTAAGATGACATTTGTCCATCGCAAAGGTTGCAACAGACTCATTAACTCATAGCTCTAATTAAATTGACCAAACCAACCAGTAATATAAAAAAATCTGCCCATCTCAGATGTTTTACTTATAGGAGAATCAGGGTTTTGTAGGCAAGAATAAGAATTGTTCATCTACAGGTGCCAGAGTAGAAACCTGGCGTCAGCTAAATGTCCACAAAAATGTCTTCAAGAGTGAATAGGTGGTTTGCAGCTATTAAAGTCGTTTAAGTTGAGTTTAACACAACTCTTCAAACAACATGTTTATTTCAACATGACAGATAAATCAGTGTCTGGTGACTGAAGATTAATAGCACCATCACCATGTCATCTTAAAATAAACATTTAGTCTTATTATTAGACTACGGGAATGACTGATTGCACGTGTACCTCTGCGCTGCTAGTGGAATACCAACAGTGGATGGTGGTCAGAAAGGTCCGGTTTTTAGGAGGCACGGAAGCTAAGTAATGTTTTTGCTTGAATAGTGCAGCAGCAAAATGTATTTTATCCACCAAAAAAAATCATTATCAGTCGAGCTGTATGTTATATTTCAAATATTTGTAGTGCTTTACCTTGCCAGCAGACAGCACTTTCGGGGAGAAAAACCCAATAACTTTACCTTGCAGAACAAGGTAGTTGCTGTTCTGCTGCTGCCATGTTTGGTAACAAACCCTTCAAACCAAAAATGTTGTACTAGGTTTGAGATAAATCTGACAAGTTTATTTCTGAATAATTAATTTAATTAAAACTGAGTGGTGGCTGTTCCAACAGCTGAGCACAAAGGGGAAAAACTAACCAGCGACTGATGGTCAACATCTTTTTTTCTGAAGGTTGTTGGACACCCTGATAATCCTGACTAACATCTGTCTTTGTGGCTTAGCACAGGCTGCACACTGTGTGAATGTCCCTATCGAAATAATAAGAACTAAGTGCACGTTGGATTTGTCTATTTTGGAACATTGTTTCTGATTCACACTTTGCATGATGAGATATAGGTTATAACATTTGAAAACATTATTTCTGTCAGAACTGAGTATGCATGAATATGTTTAACTGAAGCTAGATGTTATTTAATATTTTATTTTGACTGTTTCATAGATTATGACAACAATTTATCTTTGTCATAATCTATTATTGTGCTGATGATTATCTCTTAATCTTGTTTACACTTTTAGGGTTCTGACGTGTAAAAAATACCCATCATTTCTCTGACCCCACGTTTAGTAACTACTGTTAAGACAAGAAACATCATATAATATTTATATTTAATTAGCTTCAGCCGTCAAATTAGTGCAACATGTTTTGATCACAATTCAATATGTTTTGGTCAGAACTTGTCAAATTATTCTGCACGAAAATATAAACTGTCAAGCTGTAAATCAACCCAGAAGGACATCAGTAAACATGCAGAGCTTGCTCCTCGCCTCACAGCAACCCTCATTTATTTGGTTTCCTGTTTCAGAAGTGACAAGCAGAGAAGACTCCGTTTCCCCCATTACTCTCCCGCCTGTGGACGCTGCACCCCCCCCACCAAGCTTTAACACCAACACAAACCTCCTGTCTGCTGACTCCACCCAGGTGAGGGCAGCATAAAACAACCATTATATTATCATCACATATTGCTCTAGTTTCTGCTGGGAAGAAAACAAATGATTCACTTTAGACTGTCTCTAAATAATAAAATACAATATTGTTTGCACTCAAGTTCCGCGACGACCTAATTACAGACAATTAGCGTTTGCTGAATCTCATATCTGTGGATGATTGTTTGAGTTTTCAACAAATGTTAGGTTCTAATTTCTAAACAATGATCACGACAGCAATACATCCTTCAGTTTTCTCTCAATATCTTGATGGATCAAGCAAGGCAAAAAGACTATTCAATTATCAAGACTATTTTTGGGACATTTTTGCATTAGTTTGTCAGAGGACTGTTTACAAATGATTTAATATTTTCAGGATATAGTTTATGCAGATGGCATTGTGACTGTTCTGAGATCTCTATAATATGTTATGTAAAGGAAGAATAATGTGAGAACAAACTAAACTTATAATTTAGATTTAAAGTGTAATAGTTTATCATTGAACAATATGTCTTGATAAAAAGACAACACATTTTGGCAAATGTATTGATATTTCTCTTTAGTCTCAGCTGCACTCTAATATTGTTTTGTTGTCTGCAGGTACACCAACCTGCTGTCAGTCTGTCTGAACACACACTCTGTGGAGCCCCCACAAGCATAACTACTACCACTACTACTAATACTACTACTACTACAAATTCTACAAAGGCTGTCTGGTCAGTATCAAATAACAATATTTACCACAACAACTCTAAATACAATTTCTGGCACGTTTACTTAAAGGTTATTGTATTTCTCTTAATCTACTGCTGGGGAAAATCTACTTTTAATCCTTAAACACCTTTTCACAAAGTTAAGTATTGGGGATGACTTTTCAAGAGTAAAATAATAATAGCAAGGTAGAGGTGTTGTAATATTTAGAGACTATTTTTGTAGAGTTTGCAAATTAAAAAGGTAGCATGCTAATGTGAAATGGCTAGCTGTAACTTGGGTCAATGCTGTTTGGTTCTGGTGTTGCTTGCTTGGTGATGTTAAAGGGTATTATCCTTTTCCATGTTTTCCTTTCTTGTAGTGTGTTATGTTTGCTATAATCCCTGTGTTCCTCCCAAAGGGAGTTTCTCTCCCACACACTCCCCCAACCATTGGATTCCTTTGTTCTCCTTCCGTCACATAATGACACAACTATGTGACACTCGCACTTCTATTGGCTAGCGCTCCAACACATTGAATGTTATAGGGTAAGGGGAAGGACATCTCTAAGCTGTTGACCAATCGCAACAAAGCCGACCAGCTAACCAATCAGAGCAGACTGGGCTCTGATTTCAGACAGAGGGTGAAAAGAGGTGCTGGAGCACAGGCAGTATGAGAAAAAACCCCACAGTAGAGACACATGAACCTGAAAATGAGCACAGTAGGGCCCCATAACCAATAAAGGCATTTGCAAATGGATGTTTTATCATGGAACCAATGGTCTTAATAATGGAGGAGCATTTTAATGTTATTTAAAAATGTAACGTCCATAGGTGTAATTTATACCAAGGATATGAAATAGTAGCAGGGGTGTTTATGAAATGAAAATGAGCAGATAGAGAAACTGAAGCAATAAAGTCTGGTAGTCATTTCTGAACAGTGTAAAAAGAAAGGTCTCCATCCTGTTTCTCCTCCAGTTGCGCCTGCTGCTCTTCCCCCTCCTCCAGACCAGCTGAGACCCCTTGCTTCTCCTGCAGCGCAGCCTGCTGTCCTCTACTTCCTTCTCTGCTGCTCTCCCTCTCCTCCTCCAACAAAGATTTCATTACCCAGCTCTCCCATCGGGTAAGCTCCATTCTGAAGGAGCAGAAAAGGGAGAAGGTGGAGGAGGAAGAGACAGAGAAGGAGAGAGAGGAAGACAAGAGGTCTAAATGCAGAGAGCTTCAGTCCCATGTGGAGTGCTCTGAGGAGGGAAGCCTCAGGTAATGTAACCACCGACCTTCTCTCACTGGTTTCTGAGATCCCCTAAAAAACAAATCCCCTCAGATGTTCCCATTAGTTTTTGGGATCCCCTCAAATTCAAAAAACGTTAATAATTGATTCATATTTCATTCTCATTATTACAGTCCAGGCTCCAGGGACGGATACTTCGAGATGGGCCTGGATGACTCTTTAGAGGAGTCCGTCGGCTCCTCTTCCTCCATGTCGCTCGCTGTTCCTTCTGTAGAGGAGCCTTGTAGCCAGCAGGAGGAGCTGTGTGAAGAGGAGGAGGAGGAGGAGGAGGAAAAGGAAAGGAAGAAGGAGAAGGAGGTGCAGGTCAGCAGGGTCCTGTGGTGCTACTGTCTTCAGCTGAAGGAGGAAGTGGAGCAAAAGAAGGCTTGCCTGGTGCTGACAGACCAAATATTGTGCCTGATGTATCTGTCAGATGATTTCACACGGTCCAATCAGGACGCAGGTAAACACACAATCAGATTTAGTTTTTCATATTAGTTTACTTTGCTGCTTGTTGTCAAGTTAACTAATCGTGCTTGATGAGAAGTGCCTTGGTTCATGGAAAGGCATTGTGATATGTTCTGGTACCTACAGTCATGCACATCCAAGTCCGGATGCAACACCAGGTCTAATGCAGAACTGTTTACTATGAAAATTAACAGAGCTAAACTTAAAAAATCCACGTAGCTTTCCTTTTAATAATAACGTATAAACAGCAACAATGATTTATAAAGAAATGTTGACAGAAAACCAAGGGATCACCGTGCTAACACACAAAACAGTAACTGCCTTTTTTTCACTGTGTGTTAAAAGCATGCATTTAATCAAAAATTAATGACATGACCTGCGCTTGTTGATTTGCTGTGTGTTTGAATATTAAGAGCAATCTGTTCTCCTGTTCTCAGACCAGGAGCAGAGTGTGGAGGAGGTGCTGTCCAGCCTGCAGGTGGACCTCCTGCTTCCGTACTCACAGCTCCTCCTCTCCTCCCAAGCCGAGCTCCCTGACTCCTGCCTCGCATTCGGCCTCCAAGCCGCTCCGACCCGCTGGTTCCTGTTCTCGGAGCCCAAGGCGCTCCGGCAGACCAGGAGCGAGCTGAAGGTGTTGATCCAGGTCAGAGAGCAGCATGTGAAGCATTGAGAGTTCCTACATTTCACAGTACAGATAGTCCAATATAGTTTCCCTTTTTAAACATGTTTTAAAGTTTTTATTACATTAGTAGGTATTGCGATCATTTTAGATGTTCTTTAAATATTACAACTCTCTCACAGGAGAGAGCATCGCAGTTCACTACGTTGTTGCACCAAAAGTGAAACTTGATTTGCAGTCAGTACATCTTATCACGATGAGTAAAGACATAAAGTGGTTCTGGTTGGACTAAAGTCTAGAAATCTGGTATGGACATACTTCGGTCTAGTTGTCTAACGGTAGAACTTTAAAAAAAGAAAAATCCCAATTCTATGTAAACTCAGTGTCAAGACATTTTGAAAGTGAGTATAAAAGGTTACTTTGGGATATTATTTAACAATATGAATGAACACAATGCCGTATTACCTTGTACTTTTTCTGATTTTATGTAAAGCTTCTATGAGCACCAGGAAAAGCACTATAACAATTAAATGTGCTATTATTATTTATATTACGCATTTGGGGTTCGCCTGTCCCGGTAGTGTGCTATACAGGTTTTTGTGCATGTACTGTAAATGGTCTCCAAATAGATGTTTGGGGGGTTTCTCTCCCACACTCTTACCATAGGTCACCAGTATGACATGTGAAGCATATACATGTCAATACCAAAATAAAAAACACATATCTTCCTCCTTTTCTCAAGGCCATGAAGTCTCAGCCTGACCCCGAGCCCCCCCTCCCTCCTCAGCTCCTCCACCGCTCGCTCATCAACTCCTGGGAGCTGGAGGAGAGTCAGGGGGCCCAGGGAGGCTATGCTGCCTTTCTCCTTCCTTCCTCCTCCACCTCCTTCTCAGCCCCGGACACCCACCCGCTCCTGTCAGACATCTTATCCAGCAGAGAGGACCCCAGCCTCCCTTCCCTCCTCTTTCTCACCCACAGACACCTCTGGGTGCTGAAGATTGATTTCAGAGAGCTGGCAGAGAGTGAGAGAAGGAGCGCTGGCCTTCATCACTCCTCCTCCTCGTCCTCTTCCTGGTGCAGGCTGGTCCGTGTGCCCATCGGCTCCATGGTGCTCCACCCTGGAGAAAGGACTTCAAAGGTCGAGGAAAGAAGCAGCAACACCTCCTGCCCCGACCCCAAACACCTCCACAGGTACAGAAGCTGTGGCTGGGTCAATGGATTTTTTAGCTTTTATTTTTTGTTTATATATGCCAGATTTTTACTGACAATTTAATTTTTATAAAGTATAATTTGGACAAAAAAAACAAACAACATGAAGTCTGTTAAACGGGGTTTCAGCTAGATAAATTATTTGTGTTATTATATTTAGTTTTAAAATGGTAATATTTACAAATGTTTCTTTTTTAACTTTTCCAAAAGTCTTACTCACAAAAATAATATAACTTCCAAAATGCCCCACATATCAACAGAATATTCTTCTTTAGTCCATATTTGTTGGTATTTAGCTTTTTAATCATGGTTTCAATGCAATAAAAAAAACAACAACATGATAAGTTGTATTCATTACAGAAAATTGAAATAATTGGGTAAAACATACTTAACAGTGAATGTTTGTGGACACAAATGTAATGTCTAGATAGCCGAATGTCTTTGTAAAACAGAAAAGCGATTTCCTATTTAATTATTTAGTTTCCTCACCCTTAACTTTGGTCATCACCTGTATTTGAACTCTTATGTTGAGCGCAGGAGGAGTCACTCTGTGGAGCTGCTGCTGGGCGGTCAGAGGCTGCTGCTGCTCTTCCCTCTGGCTCAGAACAGGAGCTCCTTCCTGGGGGAGCTTAGGCAGAGGAGAGCTGCTCTGGAGGGGCTCTGGATGGTCGCCCTGCCTCTGCCCTGTCCACAGGACGGGCCGCACACACAAGGTTAAGACTGAATACCATGGTTTTATTTAGTTTGACTCTTACTGGTGTATTCTCTCCGTGTGTTGACACATTGTTGTTGTGTTCTCAGGCCGCCACGGATCTAGAGACCAGTGCTGTTGTTCCAGAAAGAGGAAATCACACAGCACCAACAGGTACACTTCTGAAGCAGTGTAACATAAAATACTATCTGTCCATGTAAATCTTCTTCCACTTGATGCTGCATTGAAAGCTGCATGCTAATATCACACGTTTGCTGTTATTAAACCCTCTAATGCTGTAAGTACAACGCACTAATTTTATCAGAGCACTGATTTATCAGACATTATTTATCTAAAACAAACCATGGTACAGAATCAATCATGTTTGCCACAATGAAGCTGTAATTTCATCACCTCATCACAAGAGTAAGATACATTGGCATTGTTGATTTTATCACATATATTCCCCAATCAACTTTGTGTTGGGTGATGATTAGTTATCAGAAACATCAGAGATATGTTTTGAGATTATATTTATAATATTCACAAAGTTTGTCCACCAAAAAGCACAAATTAAAATGTTCCCAATCAGGACATATTTTGGTAACAAGTATTTAAAAACTTCTTATCAAAATGTTTGAAGTAATTTGTAAATGTTAAAATACAGATATAATCATTTAAAAAAAAAAAATTGCAAAGGAAATCTTTACTTTTTTGTTGTTCCTTGTTTGGAGCCGTGTACATCTTTTTCTGAAAGCTAAATAGACTCTTTGCAGCACATACCCTCTGACTTCTTTAAGAGTCTATTCATTTCTGATTAACAGAGGTATCATGAGAGGTTAAGGTTGTATTTATATTTGTTCTACTTCTCTGACCTCCTTCTTCTCCTCAGCTGGGACTCCTCCCGTCTCCAGGTGGAGGAGAACCAGCCGTCCCCCCACCTCACCCCAAGTCTCTCCCCAGGACTGAAGCTCCTTGCTGGGCTCGGAGGGGAGCAGCTGCTGACTCACTTTCATAGATATATAGCAGAGGTAACATACACATAAAGTGTACTTTTTGTACTCTTATGAATAAAAACATGAAGAATTTAAATATTTTGTAAATTGAATTTACATTGTTTCTAGAATGTCGGGAATATACAAAAAGTTTCGATCTCGAGTTTACGAAGCCCAAAAAAAACATTGTAACGGGAAGTGGCAAACCGTGTCTATCACAACTGGACCTTGTGTAGACACACGCACCCCCCGCCGCCGCCTCTCCCCTGCCGTTATAATGTCCGTCTTTTCACTGAATTGTCGTCTTGAAAAGGGTACTCAACAATTCCGCAACAACTTCATCTTCACCTGTTGCACTTGCCATTTCAACGTTAAAAACAATAAAACTGCATGAATTGCTTCGTAGCATTCATAGTTCAGGGGTGCCCACACTTTTTTGGCTGGTGGCGGGCCTTCTAGAGTACCCTGGAACCGAGGGGAACTCTGAAAGAATACGCCCATTGGCTACAAATCAATATATGATTGAGTGATCAAACTGTCAGTCCAAACGTACGCTCTCATTCATTGCAACGGCCAGGGCATTCTATCAAGGATGTAGAATACCTTGGTTGAAGGATACCCAGAGACCCAGAACAAGATCTGATTGGTTGCTTTCTTTTCTAACACAAAACCACTGAAATGCGTAGTGCGTGGTCCGAGAAGGACAAACAAATCAACGTAACACTGTAATATTACAGATCAACGACACGAATAGATTCTCATTTATTCATTTTATATACATTTTATTTATATAATTAAATCGATATTTTGTTTGTTTTATCTGAGTGTTACAGGGTATTCTCTGAATACCTTGAAGGCCCTGACGGTTCACTGGGTTAGGGTCAGTGCAAAAAACAGCTATATTATCATATAGACAGGAAAAAAAGGCAAATCAAAATGGCGGAAACTTTTGCTAAATGACTAATTATCAAAAGTGGTGTGTTTTTTTTTCCTTTCAACATTCTTATTGTTCTACCTTTTACTTTTTGGTTAGCCAAGGCAGAGCAAACCATGGGCACAAATCACATGTAGAGTTCTGAGTCGACCCCAAGTCTCTTCTTCTTGGAGGACCTTTGAACTGCGATAAAGCCTTTTTTCCCTTTCCTTGTTGTTCATGTTTAGAAAGGGACACACTTTATCTTTGTTTTGTTTTTGACTCTGCTTTTTAAAATGTTTTGTGTCAGTCTGAGTCGGAGGAGGTGAGACAGGTGTTGTGGCTGTCTGTGGTTCTCTACAAGTCTCCAGAGTCTGAGCTCACCTGCTGTCTGCTTCTATCCAACGACACCATCTACTTCCTGTTGGAGGACTCCGCCGCCACACTCGTTCATCACTCTGGTAGGATATACAGACATGTTGGTTTAGTCAGTGAGATTTAGTCACTGCTGTTTTAAAGAGGCCCTATTGTGCTTTTTGGGGGTTTCCCTTGCCTGTAGTGTGTTATGTTTTGTGCATGTAAATGGTCTGCAAAAGCTTAAAGAGCAACTTGCAGGTTTTTTTTTTTACTACATTTATGCTTAACCTTGCCTGAAAATTACAATTAAAAATGTTAATGCAGGATTTTATATGTGTTACAAGACATAAGGGCAGGAATTCAGAGGAAAAGGAGCCGCTTTGAGCTCTGCTACTAAAAAAGGCATTTTTTTAACGTCAAACGCGTCATATTGCGTCACATGGGGGAGCAACTTTCTCGGACTCGTTCTCTGCCCAATCCGCGGTAGTAGTTTGTAGTTGGTTTGAGCGGTTGTGATTTAGTGAGCTGGTATTCGAGTCCACAGTTTCACGGGAAAAGGACCGGAGCTAGCTTTCGTTCCTGGGTGCGTTGTGCATCCACCTCCCTGCAGCACATACTCTCCACACTGTTTCTTCCCCTTTTTCACGAGGTCCTGTATCTTTTGCTAAATGAAGTAACCGGCCAACTTCTCCCTCTTCTCCCTCTCGGTCTTCTCAGCATTTTATTTGATCAGCCATCCTCTGAAGCACTCTTGAGAAGAGAAAGGAAAAACAGATTAACTTTTAGCTTTGTGTTATGATTACTTAAATATGTGCACTGTGAGATGAAAAAGAAAAATGTATCAAATTTAGTTTTGAACATTCACTGTGATTGGGTCTATTATCCACGCAATACACCGTATTACAGTAATTTTTTTCTTAATTTACATTATTTAATTTCATATTCTGTTCTTGTAAATATCATATTCTATTATATTACATGTATATAAACTTTTTGCACACATTTCTATTTTGTATTTTATTATATATGTTGCATTGTTGGAGGAGCTCAGGTCAGAAGAATTTCATTGACATTTCTACACTGTAGCTTCTGAGCATCTGATGATAACACCTTTGAATCTTGAATCCAACACTTTTTTCAGTGGAAAATCCTAAATTGTAGGATAGTTTGGCCATAATAATGCTTCATGATTACATTTCTAGTGAGAAGTGTATATTTTACTTTCAGAATCTACCTCCAGTGGATGTGTAGGATCTACATTATGATAGATATATTACTTTACACCCGGAAGAATGTATTGTCATTCTTGCATCAAAATCTTTAGTTTTTTCAACAACATTTCATTTAAAGTGTATCCATCAATTATTTTGTTAAAACACTTTTTACATTCACCTTGAGTGTTTGTCTATGCACCGGGAATAATTCAATTTTGGAATTGGACTGCATATTATTTTTACTATATCAGCGCCACACCTGCGTAACACATGGTGCCTCTTGTCTGAACCATTTTTTAAGCGATTTATAATCTATTCTTGAAAAACGATGTTGTTTTTAGAGAGTTCAAGAAGCGTATGAAACAATTTAGTATTTTATGAACATTTATCCACAATCGAGATGTTTTGGAGTAAGATAAAGATTATAAATCTAATTATGCATCCCATCAAGCATTGCATGAAGTCTGTTGACGAATCAGAGGCTGTTGTTGTGGCTGCGTAAAAGTGCTGATCCCTGTGGACATGTGTTAGGGAATAATATTTCACAGACTTCGGTGTCTTGGAAATATGCTCTGTATCTAACTCCAAGAACAACTCAATTTACTTCCATCGTAGATAAATGTTCATAAAATACATCCATTCTTTGTTCATACGCTCCTTGAACTCTCTAAAAAAAACATTGTTATCCTAGAATAGATTACAAATCGCCTGAATATGGTTCAAACAAGCGGCACCATGTGTTACAGAGGTGTGGTGCTGCAATTGATTAAACCTGATTAAACAACTCTTGTAGTGGAGCTAACTTCAACGGGATTGTAACATACCACCAAATAAATCGCCAGTAAGGAGAATTCGTACTTCAGGGTGTAAAGTTCTCCCTCCCTGTGTCCGGAGCAGCGGGAGCTGCGTCCCTTGTAACAACCTTAGATATTAATTGTTCGCCGAGACTTGAAATCATTTTCGTAATAACTGTCATACTGTATAGACACATCCACTGGATGTAGATTCTGAAAGTAAAATATACACTTCCCACTAGAAATGTAATCAAAAAGCATTATAAATGCCAAACTATCCTACAATTTAGGATTTTTTCATTTAGGAAGCAGACTGTCCTCAAAGGTCACATGATTATTATGGGATTAGTTTTGTTTCATAAAGATAAAGCAACACTTTCTCCGAATCAAGCAGAACTAAGAGTTTAAGAGAAAAAAAAATAAGCAAAATAAATTTCATTAAAAAAATAAAACTATAATTTGCAAACAAATCATTTGTGTAATCATGTAAACTATAACTCTTTTTTCTTTGTTTTAACATATCTTTTTGTTTGTAGTTCTCTTTGCTTCTTTCTCAATGATCAGACTTTTGCTCTCGCTGCAGCTTTCTCATTTGCGCTCCCTCATTTTTTGTTTTCAATAGAGAGGCGAAGTCCCTCCCTTTCCGGGGACCTCCATGGGACCTTATTTCGGAAAAAGTATGTATTGAAGTCAATGGGGAGAGAAAGATTATCTTTCGATCCCGTTTGAATTGTGCCACGAATTACACATATGATGTTTGTCAATTTAAAAGATAATTTTGCAAGTCAAAAAAATAAAAATGTGTCGTAAAACTGTGAAGTAACACTTTTTTGTGTGTGAAACCGCTCAATGAACTACATCTCCCGTCTCGCACCACACACCAAGACGGCCGTTACGTTGGCACATTTAACTTCTTTCTTTCAGAATGAGGCGGAAAGTATTAAAAGAGGTGAAAATCACTCCAAGTCTGGGCATATTGAGAGCTGTACATACACACAAGGGGAGTTAGTCGGTTCCGTGAGAGCCAGCATGTGGGACCGGGATTCTGGGATTTGTAGTCTTTCTAGTTGCGTATTTTTCATAGTCTTATATTTCAACAGTTTTAAGACAAACTGTGACTTTTTTTACATGGAAAGGATTTTTTAAGATTGACAAACATCATATGTGTAATTCGTGGCACAATTCAAACGGGAT
>NW_011354765.1:21869-38411 GCF_000735185.1 Notothenia coriiceps
GCAGACAGACAGAACCTCTATCTGCAGTAGTGACTTGAAGACAGACAGGTCGAAGGGGAGACTGCTCTCCTGGATGTTACTGGATCCTACTGGACCTCTGGTACCAGACACCTGACCAGCAGAGAAAAACCAGTGAGAACACTCATCACGTCTCCTCCTGAAGGAAAAGTTAGGATACAAAGTTGCTCGGTACGACAGGATTTGAGTTTTGTAAAGAGGTGTGAGACCTTGAGGTATCGCAGCCTGCAGGTGAAGTCCAGGATGTGTCCCAGGTCGGTCTTGGCGTCTCCGCTGCAGCAGGTTGGTTTTGCCAGACGCAGCTGCTGGGAGACGGAGTAAAGCTGCAAAGGATAGAGAGAAAAGACCTCGCCGGCCTGCAGCAACTGCTCCCCTACAACACAACAAACAATGGGTCTGATACTGCGCGATGTACAGGATTATATCTGTTGTTTCATGTTATATTTGGTCGCATAAACACAGACTGCAGGTGATCAACGAGAGTCGCATGCACCATTCTCTTGTGCTAGTTCATTTCTGTTTCATCGAGCACAATATTGACTTGTTTTGTCTCTTTCATATTGCATGTTGTACTGTTGGGGGAGACTGGGGGTGTTTCTCAATCTCGAGTAAAGCTGCTCCAGAGCCACTACTTCAAGCATACTACATCATCGAGTGCCGCCGAAGGACTGTTCCAATCTCCAGCATACTTGGAATTCTACCAAGCCCGGTGTACTTCGTTTGGAAAAATTTCGAGGCTGCACATGTGTAGACTCCGTGGTCTTAAAATCCCCACAATGCTTTGCGAACCTTTTCCGAGGCTAGGAAGTATTCTTGCCTCGCTTCTGAAGCAAGACGCTCGGAAGACATGTGCTACCAAGCAAGCGTACTCAAGATTGAGAAACACCCTGGGATTTAAATGTGCATATGACAATAAGCCATTTAAATCTCAAATATTTTTTCAGTAAAATTGATATATTTAGCTGCATAACCAATTTAAATATGTTGGACTTCTATTCAACACAAAAGGAAAAGAAAACAATGCTAACCAATATTGAGAAACGTATTAAGAATGGTTGTTTCACATCAGGTCATTGTGCAAGAATCTACTCAGTATTAATGACATGTACTGACTGTGGATTAAAACTATGCATTTAACTAAAACATTCTAATTAGTTTGCATTGTCCCTGAGAAATAAAGAACTGTAAGAGATGTAATGTCATTGTAAGTATTTTTTCATCTTACTGTACATTATCAGTAAAACTGATAAGTATAGAAATAACGACAGGGAGAAAGCTTTTGCAGCTACATGAACTGGAAGCACACTCAAGGAGTTCATTGTTAACACAGTCTTAGAAACACTAGATGAAGATAGAGGGCAAAGGTCAAAGGAAGCTAACCTTTGTTGAACAACTCCTCAGCCAGAGCTGCTGTGATCCCGTTGATCTCCTGAAAGAGACAAAGAGATTGTTGAAAAACTGAATTCACTTCAAAACAACAAACAAGGTTGATTTCTTCACTACTCAACAGATAACATTAGCTAGACGTACAGAAGTTTCAACGTTCTATTGTTGCCTATTCTTATCATTTGTTAAACACACTGCTTCGTCTATTCAAGATGAACAAATCAAAACAGGAAAGGCCTGATGATTGCTTCAGAACATGAACATCATGCTGTCAATTCGTTTCATTGCATTACGTTACACAATAGAAGTTTGCATCATTAATGCAGCTGAATAATAAACAACAATAAAGTTTGCCAACTGACACTCAGCAGTTAATCATCTCGCATCACATGAGTGTTTTTAAATCAGCCTTCACTCTGCAGACAATACTGCTCTGTTGTTGTATGAACATCATCAAATAATCAATGGTCACGACGAGCACTACAAAGACTTTAACCTGTTAAGCCCTGAGCCTGTTTTTCAGCTTTCAGGCTCGAAAATGACATGCACAGAACAAATTACTAACTTCCCTTCTAAAAAGTTAAATTAAAATATTTTTTCTCAAAGCAAGGTTACACCTGTGAGTTGGATGTAGAAAAGTCAGAATCAATATAGATGTTTTATTTTAAAGTAAATTCAGATTGAAAAATGAAAAACCCTAACCCTAACCCTAAAAAAAAAAAAAGATTATAGTGTCCGTCCAAAAACAAAAATGACCCTTGAATGATGGGATAGTAGACTAAAAGCTTTAGGAATCCAAACTATAACATATAATAAGTACCCTGCATCAAGATTGATGCAAAACAAGTGACCTTTGACCTTTTTAGAGAGATTTAGCAAAAAAAAACCTTCTGGGGTCATTTGGGTGCATTTTCCATATCTCTGGCCCCCCTCGTTCGATTTTGATGATTGACACCTCTTTTTAACCGTTAGAGCCAATAGAATCGGGGGGAAGTTCCTAAAATCAATCTAAACATTACCCATTGGTGAATGAGTGATGCGCAGCCAGAATGCCCCTGAACCGGAAGCTGCGATACACTCTGATGGCTATCATTAGCAGCTAATATGAAACCTCTGTTTTTGACATAAAAATGGAATGATGGATTATCAGGAATCATTTCAAAGTAAAAGACACATTGAATTAACCATTGGATTAACCTTCAGCCGCGTTTTTATCGTTTTAATGCCATTGAACACGACTTTTGATCAGAATAACAGCTACGGTGAGACGATCTCCCGTGAATGCTCCGTAAAGCTACGTGTTGTGATGTCTGTGTTTGCTTCCCCTGTCGCGAGTTCTGATCGCTCAGTGATGATACTAATACCTATATAATCTCAGCTTTAATCTGATATATTGTATGTGCAGTTACGATAAATAATACGAGTATTTTTACCTTGAGTTCTGTGCTAAGTGCGTTAGCATTTTTTCGCTCAGGGCTCATTTACACGCTTCTTGTGAGACTTGTGTTTTATTTAGGCAAAAATTGTTAATATCTTTAGTTAGCTGAGTTTCTAACCGTTAAATGAGTATGACACATTAATAGGTTTTTAAATATTAAGAAGCCCTGAGACACAGTTTCGTGAAAAAACTACCCGCCGGACCTGGATTAGGGTCCTCTCGGGTTTAACAGGCTAACTGTTACACCAGCCTGCAGCAGCGCCTCTCGGACTGGGAAAGGATCACCATTTACAGAAAAATGACTGTTCTCCCACTACCTTTTATCTTATGACACACCTAACAGTTTCTGCCCATCAGCAACTTTTGATACAACTGAGGCAATTTAAATGTTTAAACAATTTAACCGCTTTAAGTGTAGTTAACACAGCGTTTTGCAAAATAGACCCACCAGACAAGACTCATCTAGTCTTAATTAATCTTTCAGTATATGTTTCAATTACTAAACACTGCAACATGCTCTGCTTATACTTACAAAACAGAGTAAAGCAGTTGCAATTTTTTCTTTTAAGAAATGTTTAGGAACATAGGTGCCTTTGGTTATGTGATGGAGACAGATGGGATGACACGTGGCAAATGGTCCTGGGCGATATTCAAACTTGTGTCCTCTCCACAGGGACAGAACCCCAATATAGCTATACGGAGCCCAAGCAGTTGCATTTTTTTGGGCACATTTTAATTTTTCTTTCTTTGGTGACAGCATTCACAAAAGTTTTAGTAATCTTTATTCAATAGCAGATATAAAAGTGTATTTATTTAATTCAACAATTACTTTTATGATGGAAAGTCCTGTGGCACAACTAGCGAAAAAACTGATATATGGGAGTCTGATTGGCCAGTTTCGAATGCTCCATCTTCATTATAACATCCTGTACAATTATGGAAAAACAAAAATAGATTTGGAGATTGACAAGAAGTGTATTGTTGTATTTAATTAATACTGTTGCTTCAATAGTTAGGAGTCCGTAAATAAACGCTTTCTCAGTTCAGTGGGAGAACATCACTTGCCCTCAGACCCATCCAATAGATTTGAGATGAACTGGGAACATGTTTAGGCTTAAACAGGTTACTGTGCATATGTGGTAGGAGCCTCGAGTGTACTCACGTAAAGGTGAAAGTGCAGGAAGCAGGCGAGTGGAGACGGTGTGGCCTCTGGGAACTGCTGCAGCAGCGTCTGCAGGTAAAGCTCCAGCTCCTTCTGCCGCCGCTCCACCAGACTCTTTGAGTTCTTCCCCAACATCTTCTTTGGGGGAAGCAGCCGTCGGTCCACCTTCTTCTCTGCCGTCAGCTGCAGGGAAACCCATCAGGATGAGAAAAAAACACTAAAAGCTGTCCAAGTGTACTGTAGCTTCTCTAATATGAGGATTGGCTGCTTCTCTCTTTTTTTATAAATAAATGTAAACAAAATATATTTTAAGATGTCCCCTCTGTGACCTTTTAGACGTTTTTGTTGTTTAAATAATTAATTAATTATCCATATAAGACATATTGATGTTTTTCCTGTTTGAAGCTCGTTCTTTGTGTTCTATTGTAGGTTTGTGCCTTCAGTAATTTAATGAAAGGCCAATTCTTACTTTAGAACATTAAGATCAGCAGATAGCTAATTGATAAACATTAAGTCAACCTTCATTCCAGCATTGACAACATGCATTATGGTTATTAATGATTAATGTGATGGCACTATGTCTGTGGCGGGTATACTATCCTCTTATCAATCAGAAGTGTAAATTATTAATCCCTGTTCCGATAATGGACTTTCAGGCAATAAATGCTTCTGATAATGTAGAGCCATTCCTTACATCAGCTGTGGGGACTCCTTACTTATAAGTACAACTACAACAATTCAATAAATATGATGTCACACAGGTGAGCCCATGGATTGATATCAGCTGTATTGAGGCTTGTTAGCAAATGATAAAAGATATAGAAGGAGTCTTTTTGTAATTACAAATGTTCGCAAAAGTTGTACAGGCAGAAAATACTAAAAACTCTGTCTTTATTGCTCTCCTCATATTTTATCGTAACATACATATAATAATTATAGAACCTACATCCCATATAGTGCCTCTACTATTTATTTATGTTTTCTCTATAATTCAAATAGATTTTTTTTTTGATTGAGATTGATCTGGGCTGCTGTGGTCTCTTACCTTCTCGTGGAGGTCGTGAAAGTCACTGTAGCGATGTTTTACAGTCCATCTGTGCTCTCCATCCGACACCTCGATGATATAGACCTGAAACAGCACAGCATGACATTCAGTGATTAAAACCTGCCGGATTCAAAAACTGCTTCCTGTACAGCATGGATGCTCATACCACCATTGAACCATCTCCTCGTATGCAACCAACTGCTTTTAGGTCAATAGTGGACCTTCAACTTCACCACATAATTCAAGTTTTAAGGGCTGTAATGTGCGGTCATGTGAACAACATCAGAAAGAAGCCATTTTTGTCAATGATATATTAAATTGTTCAATGGACTTCACTGTACTTAAGAACAACCTTTATGTTATTATTGATTGCAAAAGCTTTACTGGATAAATTACCAGAATATAAACATATATATGTTGGCTATATTTAAAAACAAAACAAATAACCTCTTGTTCCCAATCACCTGAACAAAACTCGGCTAATATGCCTTTTTATTTTCACTTTCGGGTGAGCATGATTTATAAATACTTTGAAATCAGTATTTAAAAGAACAATGTTGTTGTTTTTGACAAGGTCCATTTTCCTTGAATCGTCTAGACTCTTATTCCTGTATGTCTTGTGTATATTGTCTGAAACATTAAAAACCGCTGCAACACTGACAGCTAGTTCAGTTAGCACGGCAGCTAGCACTTAGCTTGTCAGATCTGTCGTTCTATTGAGTAAAGCCTCAGGAGGAAAATGACATATTGACTGATGGAAAACAAGCATTGTAACTGAACACCGTATATATTCACAGATAGGTTATATTCTTCCACAGTAACTCACTGTCACGATAATTGAGCTGAAGCTTAGGCTAGCTACATACTACACATGCTATGAGGTGCTAGGCTAGAGGAAAGCCCGGGTGTAGCTTACAGTGTAGTTTTCCACCGGCTCCGACCCGACAACACACACTTTCCTCTCCAAAACATCCTCTGGAAACGAAGCAGACTCCATCTTGAGATCACGACGAAGCAAATGTTATCTTTAATTAAGAAATACAACTTTCATTTAAAACGGCTCTGGAGGATACCCAGCTTTTCTTCTCAGTTAGCCGCCTCCTGACGCCATGTTTGTTGTGTTGCTGAAGCAGCTGACAGCTTTCTTCTTCTTTCTCGTCTTCTTCTTGTTTTACAGAGGTTCGCATACAGTTTAGTGGCGCATTACCACCACCCTCTGTTAAGAGAAAGAACATATCCACACACTTACACACACCATAACTTATAATTATTGTATAGGCCATTGGGAATACCGGGAGTTTTTCCGGTGGGCCGGGTACCGAAGAGGGCCGGTCGGACAATTCCGCCCCCCCCACTAATTACTTTTGACCAAATACTTTCATATTGATGTAGATTATTAATTAATAGTGTGTGCCGTGTGGTGTGGTTGACTATAAGGGCTTTCTTAAAACATTTTTGATGAATAATCATCTGAAAAAATGACCAAAAAAATCAACAATAGGCTCAAGAGTTTTCACTTCTTATTTCACACATTTTACAAAAGAATTGAGAATTAACTCAGCAGATTAATCAATAATAAAAAAAAGAATTTGTTCAAATGGTTAACAAATAAGCTCCACCTCAACAAACAAAAATACTGCTTTCATATTAACGCACAATAAATAATAATTAAATTATATAATATATAACACTGTCTGTGTTATTATTATTGTGTTATTAACACAATAAAAGGAGTCATTTGAGCAAATGTTCTTGATTAAACTTCAAACTGTTCTATGTAATACACATCACAGCCATACGGGATCGCTAGTGCAGCTGCAATCATATAGGTGTGTTATGTCACATTTTGGTCTATGCTTTGTTCGAGTGACCTACATATTTTGAACTAAACTGAATTATAACGGCAGAGATTTGTTGATGCAGGAAGCAGAATGCGTTGTAATGGACTTACAACGAGGAAATGATTTGTTATGTCAGGTGACATTGAAGACAATGTTTATGCTTTATTGCTTATTATATATTGATAAAGGGGTCCTGTGCTTTTTTCAAAAATAATGTCCTCAATTATCGATTCATTCTTCCTGTCCACTGATTTCAAACCAAGACTACAGCTGTACTTTGGCACATCGGTACTTAAGCTAAATGCCACACAATGAGCACATTATACAACATTTTTGGAGTTAAACAGGTTGAATGGCTTTAATGTTTACCATGTGCACCATGTTAATTTAGCCAGTTAGCATGCTGACAGTTGATCATTAGTAATATTTGCATGTAGTCTACAGCCGAGGCTGATGGGAATATAATTAGTTTTGCAGGAATATACTCATATATTAAATCAAAAGCTTGACCTGATGATGGCGCTAGATGCAAATCCAAGGGACCATAAAGTGATTACAATCCATGCTAAGGAGGACTTGAATGTGACCCACACACAGTTAAAATGTTTTTACTAAAATGTGACACTCTTAAGGGCATTACAGTTAAAGACACACAGTCAACAAGTTATTGTCTGGAGAGATTACAAGAGACCGATAATTAGTGTATTCATTATTTGTTGTGATATTCAATTCTGGACAAAAGACTACATTAAGTTGACAGTTGTTATGTGTTTAAGGAAGGGAAGGCTTTTTGTGAGACAGTTCATTTGCACCCAGAACATAACGTTCTTTGTTTGTAATTGTGCTCACCACTGACACAGTAATTTCCACTGTCTTATAAGTCCATAGTTGGGTTGGGTACTTGTGTGTGTATGACACATTAACTAACTTCTGTGACTGTTATTTTTGTGAGTGCCCCTGTGCTGCTGCTTGTTGTTGCTGTACAGTGTTGCTGTTGTCAGAGGGGCGGGCAGTAACAGCAGCAGCTGTGGATCAGATTTCAGCTGCTAAAACTGAAGCGGAGTGAACCATCCTGTTGCAGGGAGCAGCTTTAAGCTCATCACAACGACACAACCCAACCGTACACACATGCATACATGTTCGAATATGTTGCATACATAACTATAAGTAATATTGTGTTAAAATCTATCATATTATCATGTTATTATTTGGAAGTGGAACAATCTTCTAACCTTACACCCCTCCCTCTGTTAAACCTCTGAATGGACTCTCCCAGCTCTTTATTCAGGCTCTGAGGAGGAGGCAGAGCTTCAGTCAGTGCTTGTTGTCTGAACTGAGTACACTGCACTTGCTGGCCTTAAACAGAGAAAAAATAGCTTAAAATCAGATAGACAGCGCCTAAAACCCCTTTATCAGCTCATTATAGATCAATAATCAAAGCTGTAAGAAGCAAATTTGACTTTCAGATAATTGAAAAAAGGGAAATCAGATAAATAGAGGAGGGCGTGACAAGCAGACAGCCGAGCAGGCAAGCTGCTGCTGCAAGGAGAGGAAGAGCCGGCGATGCATCAGCCAAAGCCAGAGGTCAAGAAAAAAAGTGAAAGGATAGTGAAAAGGTAGACACTGAGAGAGGAGGGTCCTTTGTGATCTGAGCCAGAAAAACAGAAACCAGCCTCTCTTTGTTGTTGTGTGGGCCACCGAGCAGGGATGTGAAGGAGGGCAGCAGGGAGGAAGGGAGGCAACGGCAAGAAAGACTGCAAGAAAATGCTCTCAGAGATGATGTGCAGGAGGAGCTGCCAGCAGCAGCAGGATGGCAAAGAGGCTCTGCAGAGGGACCCTTCCAGCCGCAGGAAGCACGGCTGGTCCAAGGGCTGCAGGGGGCGCATGCAGGGGCGGAGAACTGGAGTGGGAGGGTGGCCAAGAGGGCGCAATCACCAGCAGCCCCCTCAACGACACCATCATCATCCCAGACACTTCCAGAGGCCAGCGATGTCACTCCGGCCCATTAACATTAAAGGGAACAGAGCGAGGGGGATGCGAGCCCCCAAGAACACAAACCAGTTTTTGATGCACGAGAAGTACCAGATGCTACACATGCGCTCCGACTCAGTGGGGAGTGACAGTGGGAGCAGCTCGGATAGCGAGATGGAGCTCACAGACATGGACTCATACCTGGGCGTCCTGGAAAATGCAAGAGGAGCCCTGTTGGACAGTCCCAACCCACACAGCTCAACAGCGCCCCCTGGACAGATTGTGGTTCTGCATGAGGACAGTCTGCCTCTGCAGGAGGACAGCATGCAGTATTTCCCCTCTGAAGACGACCTGAAGCAGAGCCAGAACTTCATGCAGAGGGACTTTGTTGAGTTCTGTGACATCCTGACACCCTGAAAGGAAACTCTCATGAGGCCATGTTGTTCTCGACAGTGTGAAACTCTAACCTCGGGGACAGGTTTGTTCTGCTTCATGTTCACTGAAAATCTAAAAAAAATCTCATCATCTTGTCAACTCATCAAGCCTTAAAATGCTAGGAATATGCTTGCAAGGTGAGATGATTCCATCAGTTTAAAGCAGATACTTCTTTTGAAGTGTCATTGTTTTAATGGTCATGCAGTGGTCTGACTTAGTTCATGTGAAGATGCTTAAAATAAGTGAAATTATCTCACCAAGTTGTATATGTTTAAGAAAAAAAGCTTAAATGAATGCAAGATTAAAGGAAAACATTTTGACGGATGATTCTTTTTTTACGGTTTACATTTGGTTCATGTTTGGTAATGTACAATGTGCTGTAATGTGCTGCCTTTCTGTTGTTATTGTTACACAAAGGGAGATGGGATCGGTGGTGGGAGTGAGCCTGAACAGCCAAAATCACAAATAAATATCTCATTGATGCAACTTGTGCTTCTTTATTGTGTTTGTTGATATTAATTAGTGTGATGGTGAGTTTTTTGTCAAATGTATCCGGGTCAGTGTGTCCCTTTTCTGAGCAAATAATGCATATTTAACCATGTAAAAGTAAATATGGATAAACACATGAATTCAATTAACAAGTCGGTCACATGACATTATGTTAGTGGAACAGCAACAATGGGGATGAGCAGTAAAGAAAGCAATCATGAAATATAACATTACATATACACATGCAGACACTTTTATGGGTTGCAATACTGTAACATGAATAGATACAGATGACTTCATTAAGTTTTTTCCACACACCAATAACTGATGTCTGTTGACATGCAGATGTATCATACTTTTAGATCTTATACATAGGCTTTTCTAATGCATCCTATGATCTCACAAGTAAAGTCATTTTAACTAACATATGATACGTATAATGTTCCTATTCAGACATTGTGGACAGGCTTTAAAGCAGGAAGTAGGGACCTGCATGGAGAGCAGCTGAAGAGGATTACATAAAGTGCAGTGAGCAGGGAGGTTTAAGCCGCTTTGGGTTGCTGTGTCATTATAATGTTAACAGGTCAAAGACTGAGAAACAGCAGGTAATCGATGTTTCCTACTTTAGTATGGTATCTGTTTTATCCTTCAAAGTGACAGAGCAGCAACTGCAAAAACCAAACATGCGAACAAGTTTTTCAGGCTGACTGTACTGTATGATAGAAATAAATATTGTTATTCCTTCAATTTATGCCCTTTTAGTCTGGTTACTGTGTATGACAAAAACGGTCAGCGGGATAAACTGCATGTTCTCTGCCTTTGACACATTTCCAGGATAAGCATATGTGAGGGGGAAATGCATACCGACTAATACATATTTTTTTGTGTGTGTTTGGCTTTTTTGCCCTCTCTGAACTAGTACAAATAAAAATAAATTGGTTTGATGATTTAAAACCAACATCGGATCTCTATTTTGACTAGATTTAGCAACAGGATGATTTAGACGCCCTATGTCTAAATCATCCTGTTATGCTATCACATAAAAACGTTTAAAGAAGGTGAAGTCCCATATTCCATTTAACAAATTGTTAACAAAAAACGGTATATAATCAATACTAGACAACTTAATCACTAATTCCTTCTCTGCTTTCACTGCCAACTGTAAGTCTGCTCTTCGGGCATCATACGTCACATTGCATAACAATATTTTTATTCCAAAAACATAATATGTAAAAGCAGCGGGGGGGGGGGGGGGTTAATGGCCAGGTCCAGCACTCTTTCTTCAGCACGTCCTGTCCACACTGTAAAATGTTTGGCTGTAAAATTACAGTAAATGACTGGCTACTAGTTCCATGGATTTCACAGTAATATGCTGTAAATATTTCACAGTAATTGACTGTAAATATTTCACAGTAATTTACTATATATATTTTACAGTAAATTAGAATAAAAGTGCAACTACATACTGTGACTTTACAGTTGCCATGCCCATGGAATTACTGTGATATAGCAGTACAGAGCTGTGGTATTATGGTACCTTGCTGTACATAAGTTACAGTAATTACCTGTATGTTCATACTATTACTGTGGAAGTAATGCAACACAGTAGCCAGTAATTTACTGCAAACATACAAATCTAAATAATACGATAATACATTGTAAATTTTACTGGGATTTTACCATAACTACACAATTCAATCAGCTCAATAAACAAAGAAAAAGCCCATTTTAACTTTTTATTACTCCATTGAAGTGCAAAGTGCATTTCACAGTGTCTTGGAAATGTTGTTATGGCCCCAACCTCTATTCCGCGGTAGTGGCTCGGGCTGAGACCTGCAACATGAAAGAATACACGCAATAACCGGTACTTGGTAACGAGCATTTATTAATAATCAGCCGTTTGCTCACACAAGCGAAACGGGAAACAAAAAGAGGTCTGGAGGACTGGCCAAAAGGAACAAACAGAAGGAGGGAACCCGAGCAAGCCACACCACGGACCGTAGGACCCAGAGCTCCCCCCTAACCAGAAATCAATTAAAAGCAAGAAAATCACTTTTTTTTGTTGTGTTATCACAGAGGATGGTCTGAATACAGTATTTTACTGTGAAATAATACAGTAACATGTTGTGAAATCCTGGTAATCATTGATCCTGTACATTCACAGTAATTAACTGTGCCTGGATTGATTTAACTGTGAAATTCAAAATTACATGTTATATTGTGAACATTACAGGTAAAGACTGTAAAGTGGTAAAACAGTAATTTATTTTAAAATATTACAGCTAAATATTGTGAAATCATGGTAATATTTTACAGTGCAGGCAGAGATGAGATCAGGTCTGGAAATACAAGCCGAGTGTTCCCGGGGCAGATATGGAGCATCGGCCCCCTCTACACCCATGTTTGTCCGAATATCTGTGGAATGTGTATGTATTACCGTAGTTAGAAATACAAGTCCTGTAAGCACAATAATATGTAAAAAATAAAGGCGTTACAATTATTTTTTGACCTGGGAACAGCAGGCTAATTTGCAGAGTGGCCGACAGAAGCCAACTCATTACAATGGCCCAAAACGTTTCCATTAGGAGAAACGCACTGCCAGAGTAAGCCTGTTTCATAATTGTGTTAAAAGGGTTTTGTCAGTATATTTGAAATGACTATAGTTATCTACGTTAGCTTGCTAGCTTACAGCAGATCTGGAATAATATTAGCAAACCATGCAAATGTTTCGTCAAGTGGGTAAACGTTTTATTGATGCTACGAATGTGTTGTCAAGTTGTGATTTTGGCACATTTATGTTTTTATATTGGCATGTTTTTGAGAGTGCAGCGCATTTCTCCCAATGACAGTGTTTTGGGTCTTTGTAGCTCATTTGCACCTCTCGGCCACCATACACCGGATCCCTAGATTCTCTCCCACACATGTGCTCTATCAGTAAAGCATGTAAATAAATAAAAATAAAGCATATTAGATATAGTAATATAAATACTGAGATAAAGTTGAAACGTTTTTTCCTAAAAGAAATTAGGGAGAAAAAAGACATCAATGTGCTTTTATCATATTTTTCCCTGCTCATTTAGAAAAACAAATATCTAAATATAGCCAACAAGCGTAGCAACCTCTCCTTACATACTTACGTCATCCTGTACTAAAAAGAAGAGGCTCTTTGCATGCCCTTTTGTTGTCTGATTATTATTGGCGACTAGGCTCAGTCCTTCCATACAGATAATACCTAATAAATCTTCTAAAATATAGAGTTTTGGAATTAATACAAAACGATTCACATGGGCCTTCATTTACCGTGAGCCTCCATTGTATATCAGATCCTACATTTAATTCAGAATGTTTTAAACAAATGATCTGTTTAAAGATTAGAAAACGTTAAACACTATTGCCATTGCACATAGCACAACGAAATGCAGTTTGCATCAAACCAGAAGTGCTAAGAGTAGTCAACGTTAAAGCATTCACGGATAAGGAGCAGGGTTTAAGGCATATATACGTTTAAAGCAGATTAAGTAAATGTTGAATAAAGTGTGAGGAGCTGTGGGTTGAAGAACCATGAGTATGAAAGGGAGGTGTGGTGTTGCTAGTTCTGTAGTTTGAAGGTTATGTCTTGGGAGTGGAGTAGAGCTGAGTTTGTGAGAGTTCAGCAAGGTTATGGTGTTGTGGAAGAAACTGTTCCTGAGCCTGCTGGTGCGGGATCAAAGGCTCCTGTACTGACTTCCTAATGAGAGGAGGGTAAACATTCCATGGTTGGGGTGTGAGGGTTCCTTGATGATGACATGAGCCCGTTGAGACACGCAGAGGTCAGCAATGGCAGGGTGCAGGGCTCTGAAGATGTGCTGGGCATTTTTCACTACCCGTTGCAGGGCTTTCCTGTCAGCTAAAATGGTTTTCGGACAATATTCAAAAGTTCATACAGATTTGATAATGTTCACATGATCAAAACCACAGTTAGTGAGAGGTTCAGTAACCCTCTTTGTTTGGTGAGTTAATGCACCCTTGGATGATTTAATCCACTCACATAACAGTAGCTCATACAATCTTGTGCTAATAAAATCTTGTGGAACAAAATGAAGACAGAGTGAACATTTGTGTTAAGAAGGGACGTGATGCCAATAGACAGCCTCCTCAGACTGCCCTTTGACCTGCAGATCAGACGAGTTCTGTTGTTATCTAATAAAACAGAGCGTTCAGTGCCTTCCTCAAGGACACTTCTGTTTGGGCTCTCCTGTCTCTATTGTATCTACTGCAGCTCCTGTTTCAAGTTTCACAGCTGTTGACATCAGCTACTACTTTTAAGTCTGAGTTGTTGTTTCGCAATGCTGCTGCCATTGGGGGAGTGAGCTGGCATACACGGGCACACACACACACGAGTACATACACCCAAGGGCACAAACACAAACACACACACACACACACACACACACACACACACACACACACACACACACACACACACACACACACACACACACACACACACACAGCAAAGGGGTGTGGTGTGTTCCTTCGCTAATGCTAACCTAGTCTAGTCAGACTCAAATAAACATGTATCTTTACTTGTGAGATCCCTCTCTGACATTTCCTATAACCCAAACCTTTAGAACTCTGTAAAGCACTTTGGGCTACGTCAAGCATGAAAGGTGCTATATAAATAAAGTTTATTATTATTATTATTATTATTATTATTATTATTACATAAACCTAATTCTTACCTTTAATTGAGTTTTAACAAGTTTTAAGTAATATAAACAAGATTTCAAAACCAATCTTAAACATTAGTTCATTTGATTAACTTTACTTGTACTTTGTAAACAAATTCCTCAAAAAGACATAAAAGGGCACACACACGAGAAGTGTGAATTTTTGGTTGAAGGGGCAGACGCCAAACAAGAAGTACAGAAGGTTACAGAATGAATGACGGTTAGAAATATCGCAGACACACCTACACAAACACACACAGTTGAGGTGGATGAAGCTTAACTCTAATCTGACATGGTGAAAAGCAGAATCAGAAAAAAATCAGAAAAACATATCTATTAAACATAATAAAACTGAATATATGTACAGTACATATGCAGTGTACTGTACACTACATGGGGAAAAGCATGTTGACAGCTTGATAAATGAATAGTCTTTTTACTTTGTAAAGATCAGTGTAACTCAAGTAGAGTCTTTTATCAATGTAAGTATGCATATCATAAGTTCTCATTATTGTCTCGAGTCTGACGTGATTCAAGTCATGAGACTTTCATCCGCAACGATAAGGTATAAATTATAAAAGCTATGAACATCAAACATACTATGTATCCATATCAAAAAAGACTGCTAGTTTATTATTACTTCCTCTAGGGCAGCGGTTCCCAACCTGTGAGCCGCGGCCCCCTAGTGGTCCGTGAAGGCATTGCAAGTGGGCCGCCAAATATATATATTTTTTAACTATAACATATAGGAGATGACATTCCCATCTCAGACAAAAACAAAACAAAAACAGAAAAAATAAAGATGCAGTCAGTAGGATCACTTCAACATTTCACAAACAAAAATAGGTTGACAACCAAATACCACCAAAAACACATGGCAAGAATATTTATTGTTTCTTTAATCCCACTCTTCGTTAGAGCTCATTATTTCCCATTTCATGACGTGTTGAGCCGCCCTTTGATTTTTTGTGGCAATAATTTTTTTCAAAATAAATTGTATTTTTAATCTACTCTTTAAACTCCTTCAATTAAGATTTCTAATTGATTGACTTGAATATGTATTTTAGCCAGAAGAATAGCTATATTTATTATCTATATATTCAGTCTTCATCTAAAAGCCCAAATAAAATATTAAAGGGTGTAAATGTAAATTCAATATTTGGCGCCGAATAATTTGCATTGTTTTGTGTGGAAACATTTTCATTATTAAGATTTTTTTTTATTTCAACCTCTTTTCCTTTCTCTTTCTCGATCCTTCTTAGCAACGGCCGTTACAGTCCTTGACAGCGGTCTGTTCATTTACAACATGTCACATGTTCTGAATTGACCAATCAGAATTTTATTTAGCCTCCGTATTGTTTATGGTTGAATGTGGGCTGCGAAAAAATAATGTAATTCTTAAGTGGGCCCTGAGTTGAAAAAGGTTGGGAACTGCTGCTCTAGGGAGTTACCTTAACCTAATTCCAGAGGCAGGCAGAGACATGGTAACCCATTGAAATAGTATGAGGAAACAGATTTCGACATAAGACTCAAAGTTCTCAATTACTAATCAGTGCTAATCATTGAATCAGCTAAATAAAGCTACAATGTGGATCAAACAAGTGTTATAAATGCCTAGAAAAACGAAAACATGCTGATTGTTGTGCGTGATGTTTCCCTAGTGATGTATTTTAGTGTCCGGTAGCCTATGTACTAGGTAAACCTGTCAAAGTGGTCATTAATTCACTTCTTAAAGAGACTATACAGTATAATACAAATGTTCAGGTTCATATTGTTATATTGTGCCTCTACTGTGACATGTTTACATGCTTTAATGTTCAAAAAGCTCTTTATTTTTTCTCATACTGCCTGTGCTGCAGCACCTCTTTTCTCCCTCTGTCTGTCTGCTCTGATTGGTTAACTAAACTGCTTTGTTGTGATTGGTCAACCATTTAGTCTCCACACGGAGACGAAATGGAGACGAAACGGATTTCGAACCGAAATCGATTTCAAAAAAGTCTTCCGTCCACACAAAACTGCTCGAAACCGCTGGAGACGCTGTAGTACAT
>NW_011354766.1:0-3163 GCF_000735185.1 Notothenia coriiceps
GGCTCGTTTTCATAGACCTGGTTGCTTATTTCTCTCAAATCTGGCAACAGAGTGGGCAGGGCGCAGTGTCTAATTGTAGCAGTAAGCTAACGAGTACTGAAAGCTTTATTTAGTTTTGATCCAATGCTGCTGTGAAAGAAAGAAGCTATATCCATGTTGGATAGAATATCCAATTTAAATAAAAAAATAACCTTAAGGGGCAACTTGAATGCTTTTTTGCTTTTTTTTCTCTTAATGCATTGCATAAAGATCGGATCGGGAAAAATCGGTATCGGCAGATTGTCAAAATCAAATGATCGGAGTCGGATCGGGAGCAAAAAAAGGTGATCGGGACATCCCTAATTTCCACGCTCGCGCCGGGGGAGGGGTTACAAGACGTGCGTCTTGTGCTGCATTCACTTGCACTCGGACATTAGAGACTTTCTCTCATAAATGTCCGATGAGCCACAACTTTTCTTTCAAAACAAAGCTGACAACTGGGGTGGCAGCTGGGGTGGCAAGGCCTATTTTTAGAGTGGCAGTTGCCACCCCATGCCACCCCGGTAGGTGAAACTAGCTACAGTTTTTTTTTACAGCTTTTTTTTTTAAACTCTCGCTCTGACTCAGACTTATTGAAAGAGACGAGACACACATTTTTCCCACCCGCATTCCGCGAAGACCCGCCCTACTGTGCCTCTGATTTGCAGACTGTTGGTGGGGGAAAAAAACGCTGACGGGATGCTGAATGTGATTGGACCAATGTGTTGACAGACACACACAGTCACTGGAACAGTCGGACATGCAGAGCGCTGTTTGCAGTGGACATAGCGGAGAATTTTGACTCGTTGTGTTGTGGCGATGTCTCGCAGATAACACAGATAATACAAATAATACATATGAAAAGTATAATTTGCTCAGAGTCCAGAGACAGTTGTGGTTCGGTCCGGATCCGGACCGGAGTCCGGACTTTGAGGATGCCTGCTTTATAGCATTTGTGAAAATGTCCCTAAAGGCCGCATACCAGTCAGAAGGATGTTGGAAGAAGAATGTCAGATGGGTTATAAACTTGTAGATCTCCTTCATGGCAAAGTCTGCCATGAACATTTCAGGGACTTCTTGACTGAAGTCCCATGGGCAGGATACTGCATTTTGTAACCTTGAATATCCGGTGACATACAAGGTTGATGTGAATTTCTTCAGAAAGAGTTGCAGAATATCAAAGTAAAGAGTTAGAGACACAGACAGATTTACACAGACAAAAAGAGATATCCAGTGTACACACTCACACACATTGAGAAAACCTTACTAAGAGTGGAGCTCACATATTGTAGACTAGTAGTAGACAGACACACTACATCAACACCACACAGAAATAATTAAATGGTAAGTTGGCCATGGCTGTGTGTCATAGCTGCTGGAGATTCTCACTGATCCTGACACTGATCCCACATTGTGACTGGGACCAGTCTCTCCCACTGACACAAAGCAGGCAAACAGAGCACATCCGATCCCACATAACAAGAGTAATCCCATCACTCTTCTTCTCTAATACACACACATGAACACACAGCAACATGATGGTATTTGTCATGAGTCCACTTTGACCGCATTATGGTCTTTGAGGATGATAACCACACTGACAGAAATAGAAAATAAAATAATAGATTTAAATAAATAAAAAAAGACGCCAATACTTAAATCAGACGAAGAGTTACCAAAGTTTGTGTACGTTTTAAGAAGTGAAAATCGCCGGGGGATGAAAAAGGAGAAACAATTCATCCACACATTTGGGGACAATTGTGTAATGCAACTTGTGGTCCTGATGTCAGCTGGATTGATGATGTGGGGTAGAAAGTTGGCAGAGCAACTGTTGCTATCAGTTTATCTTTAAATAATTACTAGAAAAAATAAAATAAAAGATATTCAAGAGTGCACTTCATTCAAAGTCCCAAAGTCTAGCTCACAGAAACCAGGCGAGCATAAGTTTGAATTATAATTATTTTAACTCGGTCGTTCATTCTGTAACAAACAAAAGCAAAAGCACATCACTACAGGAGGCTGCACACACTCTGCACTGTCTAATGAGGGATGTCTTTGCATTAGCCTTCTTACACATTCTCAACTTACATAAAATACCAAACGTCTACTTCCACTTAAACCACTAAACCCATTAACTGACACCATTCATTAAATATACACCAACCCAGTCTCATGGCATTTCGTGTTCACCAACACGATTTTTAATCTATTGATTCGTGTTCACCAACACGATTTTCCCCTTTTTTTCGTGTTGCACAGCACGATTTTAAAAGCAATGTATTTCTATTGGTAGTCTCACGGCATTACGTGTTATAGGAAGACCGGAAGCTGTGTGGTTCATAAAAGCATGTTCTTACTCAATATCAAGCCACAATTATTGCTTTTATTTTAAATCGTATAATTTCGGACTTTTGTTGCCGTCTGTGAGGAAAATAAATGGGGCTGAGAGCCTCAGGATACTGAAATCTGTATATATGTAAATCTTTATTTCCTTCTAATTTGTTATTCTTTTCAAAATAACACACTGTTATTTACTCACCAATAACACACAATTATCCTTGTTTTTATTTATTTGTTTAATTCCATAATCTCTGGCTGTTTTGGCGTCCGTCAGGAACTGAATTTCAAAATAAAAATAACCGGAAACAGACGTAGGCATTTCGAGCGATTACCCAAGATCCTCAGCTATGGTTTAAGCTCGCCGATTGGATGTTTTAGCCGCAATGCATGCTGGGATTTGGTGTTTATATGATATGAAATCCGGAAAACATTTTAAAAGAATAAAATAATACTTAATTCCGTGTGTTTTTGCTTTTCTCTTTGAAAGTCATCACATAACGGCATTGAAATACACGGTTCGGCTGCATTAAATATTACAGATCTGCCGTAGTTCTTTATTTATAGAGCCCTGATGAGAAGACCTTTGGAAAAACTGGAAGAAATGCCGCCGAAACTGAAGACTCGACGTGGATCATATATATATCAACAATTAAACATCATCTTCAATTTTCTTCACACAATTCGTCTCCTTGCAGTATCAACACTAATTCGGCTGACTTTTACATTTGATCCAATTGGTAGATAGGTTATATTTACACCATAACAGTGCACAGCTGATATAAAAGGACTTGTAGTTTTAAAGATA
>NW_011354767.1:0-7446 GCF_000735185.1 Notothenia coriiceps
CAGTGTTTTACTATTATCCTGCTGCATTAATGTGTATGTTGCATGTTACTGCTGTAGATGTGTTTCCGAGCCGCTCCAACAAGAGTTACAACGAGAACGTGACGTCATATTTACACAAGACGGATCCTTTCTAGCCATAACCCTGTTTGAGGGCTTGATAGCCCACTCCCCCTCCACACTGCTCCACACCCATGCTCCACACTCGTTGGTTTGGAACAGCACTTAATATGGCGGACCCTCCGCGCGAACGCGCAAACGGAGGGGTAGTGTGTAGGGGTAGGGTGTAGGGGGCGGTTTGAGAAAACCGCCTCTCAGACGCTCTTCCGTTTACGTGTTTAATAAAGAAACACAATTGGACGGTAGATACACGGATTCTGGAGAAGCACGTTGCAGCCTTTACGAGGAGTAATACAACAGTAACGCATCTTGAAATAACCACTTTAATATAAGTTAATGCAATGAGATGGCCATTGTATGGTGGCCGACAGGTGCAAACACACTACAACGGTCAAAAACACTGCCATTTCAAAAATGATGCAAATATAAAAACACAAATGTCCCAAAACACATATGAAGGAACATATTTACCAACTTGACAACACATGCGCAGCTTTTAGAAAACATCAACAACTTCAAAACATGCAAAGCATTTACTAAAAGCGCTGCATAAACAAAATGCTGCAAGAAGCTCAAAACACAATGGAAACGGGGACACTAAAAAGTGATGCACACAGCTGGGATTGGAGCACTTGTTGAAGTCTGGGGATTATAAAGTTGGCAAACTGTCACTGTTGGCAGAGCTAGTCTGTTTTTTATAATTGTAATGGTTGTGTGACAAGACTAGGTTAGCTAAGAGATGATCTGCAATAATATCTGAAGGAATCATGCGATCACGTTGTTGAAATAAACCAATACAACTTACATTTTAGGTACATTTCCAACATCAGTGACAGTTGGCCAACGTTATAGTCCCCGGACGTCAACAAGCACTCTGGTCCCAGCTGTGTGCGTCACTTTTTAGTGTCCCCTGGTTGCTGTTGTGTTTTGAGCGTCTTGCATTGTATTTTATTTGCAGCATTTCGTTAATGCAATGCTTTTAGTGAATGCTGCGCATGTTTAATTAGTTGGTTAATGTTTTTCTAAATGCTTCACATGTGTTGTCAAGTTGGTGAAGATGTTTCTTCCTTGTCATGTGTTTCGGCACATTTCTGTCATTCTTTAAACTGCAGCGTGTTTCTGCTAATAGAAATTTTTTTTGGCCCACTACCATTGGAGTGATGATGACACATGTATCTATACATTGGATTGAGAATTATGACTTCCAAGTTGACGGGGGGAAGATGAAGGTGGAGCCTGATGTACTCACTACTGTGTCTACCTGCATGGCTGCTCAGGTAAACACCAGTGGTTTCTGATCATTTGCCAATTGTTAAGACATTATGCAAGTAATGGATCAACTTTAGCTCCATGAGACAATACATTATTCTTTAAACAAATGTGTGTGATTTAGACTGGACATTAAATAATATGTGGATTGTATGTATATTATACATGTATGTACATTTATTATATTATTCTGAAAGGATAAAGTAGATTATACAGGGAGGAGAAGACCAAGGATCCATCCAAGGGAAAACTACATCTCTCTTAGCTTTAAAGACAATGAGATGGAAAAAGAATTAATATTATTTTTACAGTTGGTTTTATTATTGGGAACATTTCACACATTAAAAAAAATGGACTGACTCTAATCTGACACTTTTGTCATGGCCTGAATATGGCATAAAAATAGGAAGGAGATTATATTGATTTTTGTTATATTGTACATGCACATAGTTACATTTTAGTTAGTTATTTAATACAATGTGTGGATATGTTTACATATGAATATATATGTTGCACTGTATCCCTGGTCTGATGGTTTTGTTGTTGGGTCCTGCTCAGTAAAAAATATTAAATTAAGTAAACTCAATCAGATCATCATAATCTTCATCCTGTCAATGAGATTAATTTCTCTTTTATAAACCTTTACTGTCACAGTTTTGGGGAAAATATCTAATAGTTTATTCGTCATAGAAGACAGATGATGTCACTGACGCTCTTAAATCCCAGTTATTGTTATCATTGCACTGCAAACTTAAAAATAACATCTTCACCAGTTTGACAAAAACGACTGAGTACAGTTTTTAAATAGAAGTTGGAATTCTCAAACGCTGCAACAAGCCGGTGTGCGCATACATCCACACTTATGTTTTATTTGGTTTACAACCCTCCTCCTAAAAAAGCAGAGAAATGCTACAGGAATGCACTTCATTTGTTCTGTTGAAAACAATCCCTATATCGCAGAAGGACAGGAGAGAATTTCAATAGTATTTGGCGTTTCAACACCATCGAAATATATATATATATATATATATATATATATCTATATATCTTAAGGGGGAGGTGCAACTGTAAGTAGAAAATTAAACCTGCCCTGGAGTTTGAACACTGATGATGATATAAATGGGATGAAGATGATGCTGAAGATCTCGATTTCATGGAGAGATGGGATCAAGAGCATGGGGAAGATCTGGATTTGAAGAGATCGGATGAGGAGGATGCTGAAGATCTGGATTTGATGACCACAATGAGACTTTATCTAGAGGGAAAATCTACAATCTTGCACACACTGGCTCAATGTCAGCAAAACAAAGATGCTTATTTTTGATTTCATAAAAAAGGGAGACGGTCCTGGAAATAAGAATCAGAAACAACCTGACATGGTTTTCACATATCTTGTAAAAAAAAAAGCTCATTAACGGAAGGAAGCTTAATCAGTCAAAAGTTATTGTCAACTTTTACAGAGGATGAATAGAAAGCATCTGACTGGAAACGTTACAAACTGGCATGGTTGGTGCGCAGGACAGGGGAGCTCTGCAGCGGGAGATTAAACCTGCCCAGAACATTGTTGGTCCCCACATACAGAGCATCAGTGATATTTGGAAGAACAGGTGCCTGCAAAGAGCCCAAAGGTTAATAAGCAGGTAAATAAACTGGACTGGCCGGATTACTGTACTGCTCTATAGAAGAAAGGACCGAGCAGACTCTATCTGCTGAAGACACTGAGGTATTTTGGAGTGCGGGGAGACAGGAGAATGATGGCCAAGCTGTCATCACTGTTGGACAGCATGCCCATGTCGGCACTGTGCAACTCCTTAAGTGACGGATGGCTGCACCCACGAGGTCTCACAGAGAGATACCCCTGGTGGATCACCACACCGGAACGGACTATAGCACACTGATGAGGAAAAACACTACTGTGAAACATTTACTGTTTTACAATGTATTTAGTTTACTGGCTGCAACTCCACTAGTCAGAACAGTCATCTCTTCAATAGTAGTGTACTAGTTTATGTGCAATATACACTTTTGTATTCATACACACTATGAATATTATCACCTGCTGCTACTTTATATGTTCCTTCACTTTTTTCACACACTTTTTGAAATGCTGCTGCTTATACAGTAACTGTTCCATGGATGTGCACTTATTTAAGGGGCCCTTTTCTGCTCATTTTCAGGTTCACATTAGCATTTAGTGCCTCTACTGTGACTTGTTTCCATGCTTTAATGTTCCAAAAGGTCTTTTCACCCTCTGTCTGAAACCAGAGCCCAGTCTGCTCTGATTGGTTAGCTGGCCAGCTCTTTTTTGATTGGTCAACAGCTAAGAGATGTCCCGCCCCTTAGTCTATTAAGTATAATTTGTTGGAGTGCTAGCCAATAGAAGCACAAGTGTAACATAGTGATGTCATTATTATATGGAAGTCAACACAGGACTCCAATGGGGCCTTTCAGGCAGGGGGGGGGCACGTCTATCACACAGTAAAGGAAAGGGAGAAACCCAAAAAGCATTTTAGGGTTTCTTTAACATTTGCTTGCCTTTCTATTTAATATGTTCCTTTTGCTGTAACATTGTGCATCCCCCGCTGTGGGACGAAAAAGGAGCCCACGCTGCTGTACCACCAGACTAAGGGGAAGCTTCTTTCCAGAATTTACATTGGCAAAAACATTTGGTATCCTTGTATTTGGTTGTGTGTTCCCTACCATGTGTTGTGAAATTGGTGAACATGTGTTCTTCATTTGCAGGGAGCCACCACACTATAAAGTCATGCCAACTTTTAGTCTTTTTTAATTATTGGGAGATTAACACTCTTTAAGATCTCTGTAATGTTTGAACATGTTCCCACACTTTTAAATACATAGTTACAAAGTTCAGCTGACGCATTGTGCTGCCTTCAGACGCTCGGCAGGTGCACAGTCTGACTCCAACATGTCCAGACAATAACAATCATTATAAAACACATGCTCATGAAATGGAAGATTCCATGACTTCCCCCTTTTGTTAACGTTGTACCCTCTGGTCTTATTCACCCTGCCAACATCTTCAGAGGACAGATTTAACTCTTGCACAATAAAGTTTAACGTTTTCTGATAAATGTCATGTACAAGTGTGCAGTTTGGTTCATACCTGAGTCCAGGTACGTTTGTCTTTGAGTGTAGAGTATTTGTACGGCAACCTACGCACCGGCCTACTCACTACTGTTGTGTTGACGTGCAAGGTCCCTTGAAAAGTGCTTTTGATTTATTCAACCAGATTGAGAGCTGTGCTAGGTATTTCAACCCTCTCCAACACAAGTCCATTATAGGAAGTGAATCCATCCACAGGGATGTGCTTTGTGTCAGTTTCTGGTAGATCCCTGACATTGTAAGATAAGACGTGACACGCTTTGCTGTAGAGCCTCTGTGTTGCCCTGGATCCCCCCCCCCCTTCAGCAGTGGATCTCATAGGCGATCTGAGAGTCCATGAACAGGCCTGTGTGATTTAGAAATATCCCCTCAGCCTCTGATGTGATCACAGGCTCGGCTTCCCCTCCCTCCCCCGCCATCCTCCTCATGGTTCGTATGTCGCCCTCCTGCTGCTGCTGCTGCTGCTGCTGCTGCTTCTTGTTGGGGGCCAGAGTGGGACTCATTGTCTGGTCCTGCCCCGAGGACAGGGTGTGGCTGGAGGTGTCGGATGGGGCGGGGCAGCCCAGGTTGGTGGTGGAGACAGCTGTGGGGGGGGCAGGAGGCAGCACGGGCTTGGCCCGGTTCAGGACGTACATCTCGTGGCCGCGCTCGTCTCGGTACTCCTCCAGCTGGGCGAAGGTGGTGGGGCCGTCGGAGTAGTCGTTCACATACAGGATGCTCTCCTCCTGCAGGGTCAAAATCACACAATGTAGAAAATCTGAGGATTTTCAGGTTCATATTTGTATTTTGATGATGATTCCATGCTTTAATGGCCAAAAAGCTCTTTATTGTTCTCATACTGCCTGTGCTGCAGCACCTCTTTTCACCCTCTGTCTGAAACCAGAGCCCAGTCTGCTCTGGCTGGCTCTGCTGTGCTTGGTCAATCGCTAAAAGATGTTCCGCCCCTTAGCCTATCGCGTACAATGTGCTGGAGCACTAGCCAATAGAAGTAGAAGTGTTACAGAGTCAAAATCCCAAAGCTCCCTATGGAGGGAGTTTATACCCATCAATTTCAGTACAGACAAACACACCCACCTTCTCAGCTGCCTCAGCCTCCTTCTCTGGTTGGTGGTGGCGGCTGTAGATCATGGCGAGCAGCAGCAGGGCGGTCAGAGCCAGCAGGGAGATGCCTGCAGCGATGGCCGTCTGCGTGGCGGCCCCCAGAGCGCTGAAGGCCATGCTCCCCAGAGCGTACAGCGGCTCCCGACTCACATCTGAGCCCGCCGCCGAGCCGTGGCTCCTCAGCCGGGGCCAGGACGGGGAGTACGGCGAGGACACCTGGGACCACGAGGCCCAGATGGAGGAGGTAGACGAGGAAGAGGAAGTAGATGAGTTGATGGCCAGCTGGAAGGTCACCCTGGCCACGCCCCCTGCGTTCCAGGCTTCACATTCGTAAAAACCTGCGTGGGCCACGGTCACATTGCTGAGGAACAGCATGCCGCTGCCGGTGTCGGGGTCGAAGCGCTCGCCGGCAGTCTTCTGCAGACTGACCCTGCCTTCCTCTGACGGCTCCTCGGCTCCACCCACTCCACCTCCTCCTGCTCCCAGCTCCTGGACCAGGCCTCTGGGGGAGAGCACCACCTTACCCTGGGACGCCTTCCTCCATGTCACCTGAAAGTCATGCAGTGATTAATAATCACTTTATACATAATCAGACAATCAACTTAGTTAACAGTTAAAGCATGTAGGACCTTTACTTAAGTGAAATACCTAACCACAATGTAAAAAGAAGTTAAAGTAAAATACATGCATTGAAAAAGATTTTCCCTCTGGTGTGAGCTTTGGGATTTTAGCCTTTGCAGACCATTGACATGCACACAAACCCATGTAACACACTACAGAGAAGGGAATACCCCGAAAGCATAATAGGGCCTCTTTAAAGTATAAAGTGTGAAAGTACTTAATGCAGAAAAATCTAAACATAAGCCAGAAAGAACATCCAGAATGTTGGCTAATTTAATTTATAACAAAACAATATTTTATAAACTTGGTGTGTTTTATGCTATATGATAAATGTAGTTAAAGGTGGGGTAGGTAAGTTTGAGAAACCGGCTCGAGATACACTTTTTGTTATATTCCATGGAATGCTCTTAACATCCCGATAGCAATGAATATCTTAAGTGTTTTGACAATAAATCCATTAAGAAAATGTCATCTGTGGAAGCCGTGGCGCTGTCAAAAGCACGACCAATCATCTGAGCCGGCCCGGCTAAAATAACTGGATGGCCTACCTGCCTGTCAGCCTTCCATCTGTGCACAAACTTATCTCGTGCCCTCATTGGTCATGTGCGCGTTCGTGTGTTTTGGAGGAGGGGCTCTGTAAGGAAGTGGCAGATTTGTTCCGGTTGTGTATTTTCAAATTCTAGCGCACTCGAGCTGGTTTCTCCAAAATTACCTACCCCACCTTTAAGTAAAGAGTACAAAATGTTTTATTTTAATTGTCGTTGAGTAAAAGTATAAATAAGCAGGGAAAATAAATACTCAAGTTCCTCAAATGTGCACTTAAGTACAATACTTGAGGAAATGCACTTTCTGCTCTTATGTCTGTCTGACAGTGAGTTACGAGTAAGGGGTTACACAGTCTCCTCAAAGTCTCCCTACCTGAGGCCGAGGATACCCAGAGGCGTGGCAGGACACCCTGAGGCTCTCCCCCAGGCGCACAGCTAGCCTCCTGGGCTCCAGCTGCACCAGAGGGGGGATACACACCAGGCTGTTGAGGGGGACCTCCACCAGGCTGAGGTGGGAGAGGCGGGGGGGCTCGGTGCACACCAGGCGCCGCTCTGCAGAGCTGAGCAGCCGCTGACCCTCCTCATCGATCCAGCTCCTCAGCCAGTGCAGAGCGCAGTCACAGCGCCACGGGTTGTCTACAGCGGAGCAGAGGACAGGGGGTCAGGGGGG
>NW_011354768.1:0-1050 GCF_000735185.1 Notothenia coriiceps
TTAAATAAAGGATATATATATTTAAATCTTCGGCTAAAATATTTACCTACTAAATTGGTTACATTTTTTATTGTATACTTGCTTGTACCTACATTGGCAGATAGGATGCACATCATAACCAACAGAAATGATGGCCCCAGACCCAAGATATAACAAAGCAGAAATATACTTTAAGTGTCTTATTGCAGTGTTGTGCCAACATTATTGTATAATTTAAATCATAAACTGGTTAAACCTATGGATACATCTAATATTAGAGTAGGAAGCAGTACAATTACAAGTATGTGTGATAGTTGCACGACTGTGAGAGTGTAGGGGGCCATCAGAACCGAGCTGAGGGCATAGCCCGAGGCAGAGTGGAGGTATCTGACCAACTCATCGTTCCTCTTTCATCTCCTTCCCTCTTTCCCATGGCCCACGCCACAGACAGACATCTCTGTCCTCCTTTTGCCAGCTGGGTAACGCTCTGATAGGAACATGTCCCCACTGAGGTGCCTATGGACGTTTGTGTAACGGCTTTATTAATAGCCTGAAAGAAACCTCTTTTGTGATGAGTAATGGGTAAAATAATAAATATTCTACATTACAGGCTTGTGTTTTATTTTTCGAAAGGCCCAATTTCACCATTCTTTTTTCTAAGCAAGAGGACAGACACTACCACAAAATGCTGACTTTTCCCTAAAAAATCACCTTACTTCTGCTTTAAGTTCTGTCCTACTTTAATGACCAATATATCTTCATATACAGTTCATATCAAACTGCTATAATTAAAAGTAACGGGTTGTCCCCAGAGGCTCAGGCTGAGAGGACTCACTGTCAGTAAAGAGTTCTGTTTGTGTGAGCATAAAAGAAACAGGAGGCTACTTAACTAAGTAACAGGAGCATGGCTACAGTCAGAGGCTGTTCAGCTGGCAATTCAATTCTGTCAGGGAAAATCAGCCAATCTTGAACTGTAAATGGTTTACTCGGATGTCACTGCATCTCCATCGCTTCTCTGTGAGTTCTTGGAATTGGTCGAGCAAATGGAGATGCAGGGACAATTTATTCTCA
>NW_011354769.1:0-3354 GCF_000735185.1 Notothenia coriiceps
GCCAAAGTGACGCGTCCTAAAACCCCGAAGTAAACTCCTTCCGGTTCCTTCGACAAAAAAGCAATGCAATTTCTCCATAGGATTTTGGAAAATAGCTGGAAATAAGGTCTGTGGTTGAAACACATTTAAGAGACGGATCACGTTTTGTTCAGCCGGATAATCTCCACATGTCTACCCTACTTTTATAATTTTCTAATCATAAATCTAGTCGCCAGAAGCAAAATGCTAACGTTATGCTATAAACAAACTACAGCAGGATCGCTGCTTCAACGTCACGCCAACTTAAGATCCATATTCAAACATACAGATTCTAAATGGTAGAAGTTGAAGCGTTTGTTTGAACAGTTTGCAGGAGGTAGGTACTTGCTTTCAAGCAGAACACGGGGAACAACGAACTTAGAGGAGTGTTTACGTGTTCGGCGTAATGACGTACAACGGCCTCCACAACTTCTGTAGTCCTATTCAGCCACTCGGTAATCGTTTTTCAGACACGTAAACTCTTCAAAAATCACCAGTGGGGTCACTGCTGATGGATTTAATGTCGTAGAACAAAACGTGATCCGTCTCTTCAATGTGTCTCAACCACAGACCTTATTTCCAGCTATTATCCTAAATCCTATGGAGAAATTGCGTTGCTTTTTGGCGAAGGAACCGGAAGTGGTAACATGCTAACTTACTTCCGGGTTTTAGGACGCGTCACTGTAGCACTCTATTGACTGCAGAAAACAAAGCTATCCAGATATAAAAGTTGGCGATATCAGGAAAGAATATTATGGACATGTTGCCGAGCACAAGTCCAGAGATTTTGAAGAAACTAAACTTTGTGGAAATCAAATTGAAAGAATACATTTTTTTAGTTTTTGTGCAATTAACAACGGCAATAATCAGCATCTCCTGGTTTCTGAGAGACTATAAAAATGTGCAAGTTGCATAAATAATCACCCATCATCTCAAAATGGAGTTAATCGGTCGGTCACTAATTTAAATGAATATCCAGTAATGTCATACAACTGTTTTCTCTGTTACAGTTATAGGTGAGCTGTAGTTTCTTGTGTTGTAACATATTTGTGTGCGTCTGTAGATCTGAAGCCGGTCGCCTCTCTGAGGAAAACGGGGTCCTGCGTCAGAAGATCGCTGCGCTGAAGGACGAGGATTTAAAAGAAGTCCAGGAAGAGTTAAAGTATAAGCAACATTTTATTTTGAACTCATATTTGATATTTACCCGTTTGAATTGTTGTGAAATGACACTTTATTCTCATGTTTGATTTTAGACAAACAATGGAGCACTTAAAGAAAGGGAAGACTGAAGCTCAAACTACAGCGGAGGCTTTCCAGAGACGGGTATGAAATGATTTAAAACAGAGAAAAAGCAGCATATTTCTTTATTTTTTAAAAGCTTTAAAACATAATTTAAAGACGTATTTGCATGAAGAATGAACACAAATTATCAAAAATATTTGTTAATTGGAATAACTTGAATATAATTTGTCTACATTTTAAATAAATGTTAAGATTGTATATTATTGGACTTGTGTTTAATCTATTTATACACACTCTAATTTATGTTTATTTATTTTCATATTTTTCACTATATTTATTTAACACTTTTTGTTTGGATTAAAAAAAGTTAAAAGAAAATACTGTAAACAAGTTATATATTTCTATTTATTTGTATATTATTTACTAAATGTGTTTAAAAAATGTTAACTTTTTTTATTTGACTATTAACTTTTACTAAATGTATTTATATATTTTTATTTATTTTTTAATCTAATTTTAGTTGAATGTAGGGATGGGTACCGAGCTCCGGGGTGGGCTCCGGGGCTGAATTATTAAAGACCGTGGTAAGCTCCGACGTTAACGGTCTTTTCATCGGTACTGAAGACATTTAAAACATATGTCATGTATTATTGCTACACAAACATTATATTAGTTTTAGTTTCCCCAACTCCGTTTCTAATATGCAAAAAGACAAACAAATGCATCTATGATGTATCTTCGATCTTTCCAATCCAGACGAGAGATCTCTCCCGCCCGACTGCTTGCGAGGGGGCGGGGCAGTTTACACACACGCAGCTGCTACATGCATGCAACACACACACACGGAGGAGATGGCGGAGAGAACGCGTGGTGTGGTTAAACTTAACCGTCTCGATGAGGACAATGCTCGTTACCAAAAGTGCAATAAGAGTTTAGCATGTAAGGGCGGTTACACAAGCAATTTGTCTAAACATCTTGCAAAAGTGCACAACATTCAGACGGAGAAAATGCACCGGGTTCGACTGTCTGTTAAAGTTTCAGCTACAATGAAACAACCCTGGTGCTGTTTCTTTTGATGTGAAATATTATTTATATATTTTAAAATAAAAAGCAATGTTAATTCTGTTTACAGTTCTGTCATGACATTATTTAATATGATTTGTTAAACAGTGTTGTTTCTTTTGATGTGAAATATTATTTATTTAATTGAAATAAAAAGCAATGTTAATTTTGTTCACAGTTAATTTACCTTTTTCAAAAGAACCGTTAAAAGTACCGTTAAAAGACCGGATCGATAAGCGGTATCGATAAAAGTAGTAGTACCGTTAAAACCTTAATGATACCCATCCCTATTGGAATTACATTTTAAAGTTCAAGAAAAATAAATAAAACCAACAAATGCATTTCAGTTATAGCAAAAAATTATTAGATCTCAATACTGACCTTAATAATAGTAATAATGTTTTAAGCTATAATCCAGCATCTTTATTTAAAAGCGGTTCATTTTCCCCCCCTGCAGATTTCCGAGCTGCGTTCCCAGAGCCGGCAGCTGGAGGATCAGAACGGGATGCTGTCGGAGAAAAACTCCCAGAACCTTTCAGACGTGGAGAATCTTCAGCAGCAGCTCTCAGACCTGCTGGAGGAGAGCCAGAGGAAGGAGGCGTTCACTGCCCACGAGAAAAACAAGGTAAACACAGCTCTGTAACACACTGCTTATCGTGATGTGCTGTGGGTCGTAGTGTGTAGTTAATGTGTGTTTTGTGTTAGTTGGCAGCGTGTGTTTGTGCTCTGGAGTCAGAGCTCACCAAAGCTCTGCAGGACTCTGCACAGCTGCAGCAGGCCGTCTCCCAGAATGCACTGCAGCTCTGTGAACTCAGAGACAAGGTGAGCATCAGGCTAATCCTGGAGCTAATGCTACATCGTCAATATTTATGTAACTGATTCAAACCAAGGTTATTTCTCTGTAGGATTCTTTTTATAATGAAGAAACAAACTTTTAGTGGACGTACATTGATAAAGGATTACATTTCATCACTCTTACTCAATAGTTGACCAATTTCCCCGTAAATGTCCCTGTTGCTGGACAAATGAACA
>NW_011354770.1:0-7173 GCF_000735185.1 Notothenia coriiceps
TGCTTGTGACGTCGATTATCAATTATCAATTCCTGGGCTATGTGATTAAAAACCACACCTGAACATTTCCTCATCTTTTGGATAATTTCCAAGAACTCAAATCAGCTGATTTCCAATCATCAGTATGTAAATGATCTGTGTGTGTTGCCTCATAAACCAGCAAAGTGTGTGTGTGTGTGTGTGTGTGTGTGTGTGTGTGGGTGCAAGACAAGGTTCTGCTCAGCCACATGGCCCTCAGTCTGTCTGTGCGATTGGGAGGTCAGTGTGTGTGTGCTTGTGTGTGCTTGTGTGATTGTGTGTGTGTGTGTGTGTGTGTGTGTGTGTGTGTGTGTGTGTGTGTGTGTGTGTGTGTGTGTGTGTGTGAGAGAGAGTGTGTGGGTCCCAGGATGTCACTATGTCAGCATGAGTTTGAATACACACTCCCCTACAAACGCTACATGCATTATGAGCAGAAACAATTTTTTTTTTTTATTTCAGAATGATTTCTGTCCTTTTTTTATTTTTATTTCTGCCAATCTCCTGGTAGAATATTGACAGCAGGCTCTCCAAACCTCAGGCAGATCAATACCTCGTACTGTCTGGGAGTGGATGATTGGAGCAAAAACACCTTTTTTAAAAAGTGTTTCTTAAACTTGGAGCAAACCGCCCACAGCTGGCTGATATTAATTGCTGTCAGCACCACGGGCTAGAATTAACTGTCAGGCGGAGGAGATAACAGCTGGGTGTCCATCAAAGCACTTTCTTTATTGCAATGAATCAAATTAAAAATTAAAAGCGCTGACAGCTACATTTGTAGCTAATGCATGGACTATGAAAAGCTGCCGTTGGCAAAAAAAAAAAGAGACTGTGTTTCGGTTTCGGAAGAGAAAATGCTAGTCATATTCTAAGATTTAGATAAAAAGCCAATAGTGAAGAACAATTAATCTAAATGTTACTGAAATATCAAAATGGACGAGTGCTCTGTATTAAAGGCTTTAGTAAGGTTAACACAAGCTGAAGAGATTTTAATGTTTTGTTCTGCGACATATCAGTAAATACCCCACTGGTGGATTTAAATGGTTGCTAACAAGTGTCTAAATGAGACGGCTAAATATCATCACACCCAACATTAGCTACCTTTAGCTTAGCGGTGGTGACGTGAAGTCATGTGACCGTGCTGTAGTTCCTTTATAGCCCAACATTAGCCACCTTTAGCTTAGCGGTGGTGACGTGAAGTCATGTGACCGTGCTGTAGTTCCTTTATAGCCCAACATTAGCCACCTTTAGCTTAGCGGTGGTGACGTGAAGTCATGTGACCGTGCTGTAGTTCCTTTATAGCCCAACATTAGCCACCTTTAGCTTAGCGGTGGTGACGTGAAGTCATGTGACCGTGCTGTAGTTCCTTTATAGCCCAACATTAGCCACCTTTAGCTTAGCGGGTGGTGATGTGGAGTCGTATGACCGTGCTGAACTCATCCCAGAGTTTGCACACTTCCTAACCTTCACCAGAGTCCTGATCTTTGGTCTCTGTATTGACCCCTGCATTGCCTCCCTAAATCATTTTCATTGAGCAGTTTTATATGTTCTCCAATCTGCTACTTGCCACTGCGTCACTGATGTGCCGAAAGCGAGTGTGGATATTGATTTCTCTGTGTTGCATGCACCTGTTTATGTAGGAGCAAAATGCAAATAGTCAGATGGGTGCAAGTGTCACAGACTATATATAGCGCATGGATCAGTATGAGTTTGCATACATGTAGTTAATATCCCTCCAGTCTATCCTTCGCCTGCCCTCATGTCGTTTTCTCAACAAAATAAACCCAATTTTCTCCTTATAATTGGAATCCATTCAGTTTAACTTTCCATCTCTTTCCGGGCTGTCGGCTCTTCATTCGGTCTGTTCTCACCTGTCTTTCTGTTAATCATTTCTCTGAGTATATCGTTCCCCTTCGTTTACCTTTGTGTCAATCTCCCTTTCCTTCTGCCCCTCCTCTCAGACTCCATCACTCTCTTTCCCCACCAATCTGAGAAGTTTGACTTCTTATCCTTTCATTATCCTCTTCCCCCGCTCTTCTTCTTCTTCTTCCAACTTCCTCTCCCTCCTCCTCATTTTGTTCTCACTTTCTGTCCAGGAGAAAAGATCATGCTTTTTCTTCTAGAGCTTATTCTGTTTGCTGGATCGCTTGCCGGCGTGCAAATAGAGCCAGAAATAGTTTGTGTTTGAGAAGAAAAAACAACTCTGTGTGTGTGTGTGAGGATTTCATTTCCCGCTGAAAAGAAACCGGGACCTCAATCTTGCTCGGGACATTTCCATGATGGCATATTAAACGAGAAGAAATCATCACCAAAAGTAAACAAGATTGGGTGTGTGTGCCATTATGCAAATGTTTGGCTGATGGAGAGCCTTCAGTTCAGGAAGTGACTAAAGCAATGCTGCATGGGAAATATCGTTCAACAAATGCCTTTTGTCATGTTCCCAGTGGGAGGTATATGAAACCCATTCAGAGGGACAGAAACGGACCTCTTCCAAACGGCCCTCTCTCATTTCAAGGCGTTCTCACCAGCCTTTTTCCAATTAACTTCATTTTCCACCCCAAATTGAGATGATAAACTTTCAATTGTGCTTCAGTTAATCGACTGTTGAAATGTCTCTACTTACCCCAGCGTCTCCCATCCCCCCTGTGGAGGAGGCCTTTTTAATGTGTGGCCCATATTAGGGTCTTTGTCAGGGAGAGAACAGGAAATCTCAATTCAATCGTCCTTTGTTGTTTGTTTTGTAAAACACATTTCTAGATGTGCTTTCCAAGTCAGCTGGGTTTCTAGAGATATTAGAAAGACGTATCAAAGTGTATCTTGTCTTGCTTTACGTTTTGCATTTGTGCACCAATAAGCATCCTGTGAGGAGCTGTATTGGAAGAAATAGAGAGTTTTTCTTCAGTTAAAGAAAGCTTTCCTCGATGGAAAACATGTTCCCGGTCTTTTCCTCTCTGATGGTGACGGACGGATGGCTCATCGAGGACTTCTTTAACGTGTTTTCTAAACCGTGTCCAAAGATTGACCTTAACGTTCAACTTTCTAACACGGATGTAGAATCACTCTGCACAGCAGCTGGATTTCTGAAAATGTTACAAGACCATCTAAAAATGTGTCTCGTCGAGCTTCAAGTAATGTTTTTTTGTCGAACCACCGATGGTTACGACCAATCAGCTTCTCAGGAACAAAACACGGTTTATACAGTATTTAAAAACAAATCCTATACGTCCATCTTCAGTGGAAATACTCCAATCTCCTTGATTTATTCTCGATATTCCTGGGAAGGTGACCTGTCTTTCCTTGAGCTCTTGACCTTAGATTTTTAATATTTCAGTCATTTTTCCACGCCAAATTTAAATGACGGTGATAGACGGATGGTTCATCCAACCGTCTGCCGAGTACTCTTTGAACGCGTTATCCAAACAGTTTCCAACGACTGACCTGCCTCACATTTCCATCCAAAAACATTTATTGTCAAGTTTCAAGTAATGAGTTTTTTGTCATACCACCAATGGTTTCGACCAATCAGCTTCCCGGAAACCAAACATGGTTATTACAGTGTTTGTTAAATAAATCCTAGACCTCCATCTTCATTGGAAATTCTCCTGTCTCCTGGATTTCTTCTCGATATTCCTGGGAATGTGTCCTGCCTTTCCTTGAGCTCTTGACCCAAGCTTTTTAATGTATGAGACCAGTCCTTTTTTCACAACAAATTAAAATGACGGTGATAGACGGATGGTTCATCCAATCTCCTTCCGAGTACTCTTTGAAAGCGTTATCCAAACAGTTTCCAAAGGCTGACCTGCTTCACATTTCTCTTCAAATTACTAGACCATCCAAAAATCTTTCTTGCCGAGCTTGAAGTAATGGGTTTTTGTCGAACCACCAATGGTTAGGACCAATCAGCTTCTCAGACGGCCAGATAATGCTTCAAGTTTCTTCTAGTTAATTGCTATCTGCATTTGTTTAAAGAACCATACTTGATAATTTATAAGAAATCCTAGATCTTAATTTTCACTGGATATGCTGCTGTCTTATGGATTTCTTCTCAATATTCCTGGGAAGGTGTCCAGTCTTTCCTCAAGCTCTTGACCTCTGCTTTTTAATATTTCAGTTATTTTGCCACGCCAAATTGAAATGACAAATTCTAGACCTGAATCTTCAAGAAAAATACTTGTGTTTTCTGAATTTCGTCCAGGACCTTAATAGTGTAAGTCCTGTCTTTCCTGAGACCAGTGCTTCCTTCAAAACTCCAATAAAAAATCGGAGTAAAATGCACAGATTCTTCCATCTGCACAAGAGGTTACTGAATATTTGAACAGAAAAAGATGAATTAGCCGTAACTAACCAACTCTACCATCAGCATCAAAACACCAAACAAGGGAATGTCGTTCCTTCCTCCACTTGACTTCCACTGAAGTGCAGTGAAGCTGTTATGACAGCTCGTTAGGGCTTATTTAATATAGCTGACTCTCAAACCAATGCTACACATACAATTTCTTAAATATACCACATCAAACCATTAAACTCCATTTTAATGTATATGCAGGTGCTGATCTTAGGTTATAATATGCAAAATGAGGCTGTTTATGCAGGGAAACCCATTAAATATAACCCTCTGTGAACCCCGCTGTCCTCACATCAGTGTTAATGAGGGGCTGCGAATAAATGCTTGCAGCTAAAATGTGTCAAAGAGCATATGAAGAAAAAGAATTTCTCGCACATATTCCATGTAGGAATGATTAACTACACTTTGAGCTGCTGATTCAGTTTCGATGCAGTTCTGTGTGGTTGTGGTACTTCGCGGTAAATGCAGGGTGAGATTATGTGTGTGTGGTTAATTGGTCCATCATTGCCAGGGCTTAACGAGATGACGGACAGCAGCGGTGATTTATTTTTCCCCACGCCTTCATCCTTCTTTCTCTCAACTTTCTGGACTTACCCATGTTTTAATCAAATATTGTAGCGTTGGTTTATTACAAATACACACAATGTGAGTATGGCGCCCATCCGTCAATTAATACCAAACAGGTGGAGGGATACTCCGAGTAAAGTAGATACAAAATGCACCAAATGAAACATCACAGACAAACAATTCACTTTTCATCAAATGAATTGTGCTTGAAACCAGATATGATCATCAAAAGGTAAACAAAACAATCAATGAACCAATTAAATGAAGACTCGTTGTGAATGTGTTTTTTACAATCTGAAAACAGTCCATAACATTGTTTGTGTGTCTTTGATTTGTTCATGTTGTGCTTTTTGTAGCTACTTTGCCCTCGATCTGTTTAATATTAAAATGTTACATTGACAGAGAAGGATTTTAATTATTATGAATCCTAAAACCCTGAAAATCCTTAGCATTTTTGCACTTGCTGTCTAAAATAAGTATACACATATCGGGATCAGTTGGTACCATTTACATACATACATTATGCATTTCTACCACTCTACATTTCCTCATAACCATGTGTCTGTGTCACTTTCAGCTAGGATCAACTGAACAAAAGTCAAAATCAAGGGACAAACCAAAAAATTATGTTAATCCATAATCCAACTACTTTACTGTCAAAACAACCTGTACTTCTTTCTCTATAATCCTTTCGAACAATAAACCTCTGTTTCCTCCCAAATGTCAGCTAAAGTGGAGGCTTGTAGAGTGAACTGTAATGGTGACAGAGCAGAGTCTGCAGAGAGTTAAAGAGATAGAAAGAGAGAAAGAGGAGACAAGAGTGTGGGAGTGATGAAGTGGAGATGTCAGCGAGTAGGACGAGATGAGTGGGCAAAAGTAAAAACAGACTTGCTAAAGTATGGAGCTAATTTAGGAGACAAACAAGAAGATGGAGAACTGGGCATAACATCGTTAGAAAACAGGTTGCTAAACATGTGAAAGATAAATATTGTAGCGTAGGTTTTTGAGCAAATATACTAATGTGAGTAAAGTGGTACAGAGTGGTGTTTCTGTGTTAGACCATGAAGGCAGCATCTACTGGTTCAATGGGATCGTGTGTAAAACAAACGTTTATGATACTTACACGTTTAGTTCAGCAGGGTAATCTCCACATATTAACACCACTATTTCTGAAGTAAAAAGCTAACGTTAGGCTATAAAGGAACTACAGCACGGTCACATGACTTCACGTCACCACCGCTAAGCTAAAGGTGGCTAATGTTGGGCTATAAAGGCACTACAGCACGGTCACACGGCTTCATGTCACCACCGCTAAGCTAAAAGGTGGCTAATGTTGGGCTAAAAAGGAACTACAGCACGGTCACACGACTTCATGTCACCACCGCTAAGCTAAAAGGTGGCTAATGTTGGGCTATAAAGGAACTACAGCACGGTCACACGACTTCACGTCACCACCGCTAAGCTAAAGGAGGCTAATGTTGGGCTATAAAGGAACTACAGCACGGTCACATGACTTCACGTCACCACCGCTAAGCTAAAGGAGGCTAATGTTGGGCTATAAAGGAACTACAGCACGGTCACATGACTTCACGTCACCACCGCTAAGCTAAAGGAGGCTAATGTTGGGCTATAAAGGAACTACAGCACGGTCACATGACTTCACGTCACCACGCTAAGCTAAAGGAGGCTAATGTTGGGCCATGAAGGAACTACAGCACGGTCACATGACTTCACCACCGCTAAGCTAAAGGTGGCTAATGTTGGGCTATAAAGGAACTACAGCACGGTCACATGACTTCACGTCACCACCGCTACGCTAAAGGAGGCTAATGTTGGGGCTATAAAGGAACTACAGCACGGTCACATGACTTCACGTCAGCACCGCTAAGCTAAAGGAGGCTAATGTTGGGCTATAAAGGAACTACAGCACGGTCACATGACTTCACGTCAGCACCGCTAAGCTAAAGGAGGCTAATGTTGGGCTATAAAGGAACTACAGCACGGTCACATCACTTCACGTCACCACCGCTAATCTAAAGGTGGCTAATGTTGGGCTATAAAGGAACTACAGCACGGTCACATGACTTCACGTCACCACGCTAAGCTAAAGGAGGCTAATGTTGGGCCATGAAGGAACTACAGCACGGTCACATGACTGCACCACCGCTAAGCTAAAGGTGGCTAATGTTGGGCTATAAAGGAACTACAGCATGGTCACATGACTTCACGTCACCACGCTAAGCTAA
>NW_011354771.1:0-5540 GCF_000735185.1 Notothenia coriiceps
AGCTACAGCTGAGGGGGGGTCACCTGCCCGGATACAGCTACAGCTGATTTGGGGGTCACCTGACATTGTTAACATTATCCTGGGTCTCAGAGCGAGAGGAGAATAACATCCATGACTCTGTGCTTTTACTCTGAAATACAGCCACTGAAAGGGCTTTTATTCTGAAAATCAACAGCTTGTTATACACAGAACATAAAACAATTCATGAATTAGGGCGGCCACTGTTTCATTGATTTATTTAAAGAATAAAATCTAAATACACAGCTGAGTTTTCCTGCATTTCAAAGCGAGCCTGAACTGCTTCCTGTTTCTGAAGATGTTTGTTTGTGTTGATCTGAGAGACTGTAAATATATATAAATCAATAAATCAATATTACTGATATTACTGAGGAGAATTGTTCCACAGACTGAAGGTGATTCAATACATTATGAAAAAACCGGAATATAGACGTCGCAGATTATTACGTCCTCTCGTGTTCGGGATCGATGTCGACTTTCTGTTCAGAATATTGACTTCTTTCACATCTTATAACTTCTTTCTCATATCAACTTGTTTTCTTTTTTTTCTCATAAACGACCCTGGGCTCTGGTTTCAGACAGAGGGTGAAACGAGAACTCTTTAAATGGCTATTTTATATTTAAATATTAAAATCATAGAGAAAGAAGGTGTTTTCTTTTTTCAAGTCAATTCTTTCTGAATTCTTCTGTTTGGGTTTCACAGAACATCTGAAATACTACAAACAAACCAAAAGAACACTTTTCCTCAAAGAATAAAAGAATATCCTGAGAAATATATAACTTTATAAATAAATAAAACGTTGTCTTAATGCCTTTAACAAAAAAAAGTCTGTTAAAAATGTGTGTGTGTGTGTGTGTGTGTGTGTGTGTGTGTGTGTGTGTGTGTGTGTGTGTGTCAGCCTTCAGGTCATTCACTGACGAACGGATGACATTGAAAAGCACACACTCCTCAGGATGTATTTTATTTAAACACACACCCCCTCAAGGCCACATCCTAATCTGAATTTGCACAGTTGTCACATGAACGCAGCACGAGATGTTTTGAAATCTCTCTCAGACGTTTCGGCTCAAAGATCATCCTCGTCTGAAAAGTGCAGGTTTTAATCGATGGTGAAAGACAGGATTTACTTCAAATATAAAAGACACAAAAAAGTGTTTCTTAAATATCTTAAATATGAATATACGTTTTGCATTCGTTTGATTTTAAAGTTATTATAAGTCAAACTAAATACTGGATATTTAATCTGTTATTTCCCTTATTTCACTGTTCAAAGCCCACGGGACTTCATTTGAGCCCAGTAGGGTTTCATATTCTGAGAAAACAATCAGATTAAAGCGGTTTATTTTACAGGAAAGATTCCCAAACGTAAGGAAACAAAATCAATATTAAAATTAAAATCTAACTTAAAAATATCCATGTTGTATCTTCCTTCATTTAACACTTTAATCATATTTATGGATTCAATTCAGATATAATTCTCGGTTACTCTTTCCTGAAAGTTAATATATTAAATAATCAAAACAAATACATTAAATAAATCTATAAAGTATATATCATTCCATGTGTTTTTAATCAAAAAACACCCCCGTCCTTGGTGCTAGCAGCTCTGAGGTTGGTGCGAGGCGTTCAGGTGCAGTGGGAGAAGCGGGCGTCAGGGCTCGGGCAGGCGGTAGGCGGGGGGGTGGGCTCCCTGGCGCAGGCGTCCGAAGCAGGCGAGCAGCAGCGTGATGGCTGTGCTGACGGTGGAGCTGACCCCCGCCTCGCTGCACAGCAGGGGGTTCACCTCCACCAGGTCCACCGCTGACAGCAGGCCTGCCACAGGACACACAATGATACCACGTTTTATACAAATACGGTTTATAACCTTTTATTTAATTTTTTCATCTCAGTTTTTCTAATCTCCTTTGGTCCTTTAGTTCCTTACATCAGTGTGTGTGTGTGTGTGTGTGTGTGTGTGTGTGTGTGTGTGTGTGTGTGTGTGTGTGTGTGTGTGTGTGTGTGTGTGTGTGTGTGCGCTCAGTCAGTAGGGGCTTGGACTGTGTGCTGTAGGGTCGCCGGTTCAAGTCCCCGCACAGACCTAAATATGGAGTGTGGACTGCTACTTGGAGAGGTCCCAGTCCACCTCCTGCCCTGCCGTGGTGCCCTTGAGCAAGGCACCTGGTACTAAGATGGGTTAAATGCAGAGAACACATGTCACTGCATGTGCTGTGTGCTCTGACCATTAAAGAGGGGTCCACCCTCTGATTCTATCTATAAGCTTTTTTGTAGAAATGTCTGAATTTCCACTCGAGCTTATTTAAAATATGTTTCCAAATGTATGGAGTTTTTCCACCTGAGACATTTTTATTTTCTATTCCCTGGATGTTGAGGTCCAACGCTTTCTGTACATCATAGTTTTTTCACAAAATCTGATGATATTTAGCTTTTTTCCCACAAACTTTTTTGAGTATCTAATTACGGAATTATCTGTTTTAATGTTATCCTGCAACTGGATGACTAACGATAGGTCTGTATGAGCTCTGCTTTCTGCCCTCCCACTTCTACTCATTTTGTCCGTTTTTTGGATGGATACAATGTGTAATTGTTGAAATAGTAGAACATAAAAAAAAGAAAAAAAGAAACGCCCTTTTAAAAAAATCTATTTTGAAAAAGCTTATCAAACCAAGTGTATGAAAGTTACCGGTCTGTGCGATGTGCTCTGCGATGTAGACCCCCTCCCGGTACGTCAGCCCCCCCGCCACCGGGGTCCCGGTCGCCGGCGTCACCGACGGGTCGATGGCGTCCACGTCGTAGCTCAGGTGGATCGGTTTCTTCACTCTGAGCAGAAACACATTTAATGATCAGATTCCTTTCCTCCGTCTGGGAGACTTCACACCTTTTTATTTTTTCTCGATTTATTGGTTTTCTCCACACGTGACGACAACAAGAGAAGATACAGAGTACGAATGCAGGTGCTATACAAAAAAAGAGGACAAAACAATAATGATAATAACCATTAAAAGACCCTCACAGTAATAGCAATGAAAAAAATCAACCAAAATACACAACGACATGAAAGGCAGAAACAGAAAACCCCTAAGTCATTTGCATATTTTAAACATTAGCTGTTAGCAGTTAGCCATAAGCAGTGTAGCTTAGCTGTAGCTTAGCTGTAGCTTAGCCGTAGCATGGCCATAGCATAGCCTTAGCCGAAGGTTGCCTTAGCCTAGCTTTAGCCGTAGCATAGCCGTAGCATAGCCGTAGCCGAAGCTTAGCCTTAGCGTAGCTTTAGCCGTAGCATAGCCGTAGCCAAAGCTTAGCCTTAGCGTAGCTTTAGCCGTAGCATAGCCGTAGCCAAAGCTTAGCCTTAGCGTCGCCGTAGCGTTACACAACATCTGTAAAAAGACGTTTTTGTTGTTTGAAACTTGATTAAATCCAGTTTTCTGAAGATGTTGTTTGTCAGTCTTCCTAAGGAACATTTTATAAAGCAGTTTATTTGAATTAAGAGGTTTGGCGTCCAACAGCTGACTCTTAAATCTGAGTTGCAGACTTATAAGAGAGATAGAGATAGGCCTGTTTTTGTTATTTTGATTTATTTTGTTTGGCACAATCTCCTTTGTCTCCTCCTCCTCCTCCTCCTCCTTCTCCTCCTCCTCACTTGAGGAACATTTGTTGGCAGTATTCTTTGTTTAAAAGGGATAAACATGTTTGTTAACGTTCACTCTGACTCGCTCGGTTACTGGCTGTTGCTACGTCCCCTGACCTCAGAGGGGACGTAACACCAGTATGAAGAGACATGAAACTACACGGTTGCTAGGCGGAGTTATCAGATACAATGCAGCGTTACTTGTCAGAGAGGTAGTCGCACGTCTCCTCCATCACTCTAGCCACGCCCAGCTGGTCCACCTCCGTCATGGAGAACACCTTCACCCCCAGCCGCTTCAGCAGGTAGCTAACACACATATTAACACGTGTTCTAAATAAACACCATTCAAATATTGGAAAATATTGGTGTGTGTGTGTGTGTGTGTGTGTGTGTGTGTGTGTGTGTGTGTGTGTGTGTGTGTGTGTGTGTGTGTGTGTGTGTGTGTGTGTGTGTGTGTGTGTGTGTGTGTGTGTGTGTGTGTGTGTGTGTGTGTGTGTGTGTGTGTGTGTGTGTGTGTGTGTGTGTGTGTGTGTGCTCACTGTTCTGCTGGATCCAGGTCCCTCAGCCCGATGTACACGACGTCTTTAGCAGAAACACACGGTCGGATCCAGGAGAAGCTCGGCTGCACGGGGATCTGGAGACAAAACTCTCTGCGGTCAGAGAAAAGTCAAAAGTACTTTTACTCAAGTACGAGATCTGAGTCCTATCGTATCGTGTGTTATAGAATCACATTGCATGGTGTCCCCTGGGAACGTATCATAAACTGAAGCATATTATCTCATGGTGTCGTGCAGTAATGTTATGGTGTCATCGTGCTCTCCCCGCTCGGTGACCCTGAGGATAGACCACCTGATCCTGCAGTTCGTGCAGCAGGTAGGACATGGGCTGTCCGTGGATGTTTCCGGTCCCTGAACTCAGCGGCGTGTTGATGTCGGCGTGAGCGTCCACCCACAGGACGCTCAGATCTCCCACCGCCGCCGCGTGGCCGTGAATGGAGCCGATCGCCAGGCTGAGAGAAGAATGAGGACTCTTCAGATCAGAGGGTCAAACTCAATGTCCTCTCAGGACACATCAGCATTAGGCTCAAAGGGCCGGCTGTCAGGCCTACTGTATTGTCAATCTTTCAGTTTGTGTGTACAGAGAGATCGAAATACTGTTTCCCACAATCCAGAATACACAAATACAAATGTATATACAAATATGTATATACCTATACATATACAATCAACTGACATGTATACATATGCACACATTAAGACATGAATAAAAGCACAACTTGTAACTTTAAAACCATATACAAATACACATATACAAATACACATATATAAATATCTAATATATATAAAATAATGTTGTATATCAGATGATTTCCTCTGCATTGGATTATTATCAGATAGGGTAATAACTTCATAATTAACTTCGTCTGAAATCAGAAGTCTGGGGCAAATGATTGCACGTCTCCTCAGTGTCACAAAACGAGATGCATTGTGGGACATGTAGTTTATGGGCAACGTGCTTCTGTAACGTATAATAAACGTTTTATATTCTTTCAGAGCTCTTGCAGGCCGGATTTGAGTTTAACGCCTGTTATATATTTTAATATAACAAAATAAAGAATATTACAATAAAAACTGTTATAGGATATTACGAAAGAAAACTCGTTAAATATAATCAGATCTTTTTGGGAATATTTTGAAATAATAATAGAAATATTCCACAAAATGTTTTGATATTTCCAGAACCAGAGGTCCTATCCCTGCAGGTGTGTCTCTAACCCTCACCTGTGGTCCCCCCCAGCATCACACGGGTGTGTCTCTAACCCTCACCTGTGGTCCCCCCCCAGCATCACACAGGTGTGTCCGTCCCTCTTCACTTCCTGTACGGCCTCTGACAGCT
>NW_011354772.1:0-7348 GCF_000735185.1 Notothenia coriiceps
CACACACACACACACACACTTCTCCGCCTCAATCTGTTTTCATTTACTCGTTAGTTATCTGACCAGCTTGAATCTTGTAGGCTACTCACTTCGTTTCTTGTAGCCCTCGAAAGGGTTTTGGAGGTTGATCCCTCGGTGAACGTGAATGGCTTTCTTGTCCACAGCAGCAGAAAGCATTTTCGAATGTTTGAATGAATCAAAGTGGGTCGCCACCGTTGATTTTTTCTTATGCTCCAACACACAGTTGCACGGGGAGCAGAATAGTTTCCCCCCACTTTTTGCCCGGTCTTTAGTAGAAATGTTCGTTGGTAAATGAGCTCTATACAGTGTTGTTTACATTCTGTGATGCGCGAGCTGATGACGTCACGTCAAGACGAGTTAACTTTTTTTTCTTCTCAACTTTGTGTGGAAAAATGCGGGGATTATGCGGCCTTTTGATTAATATGCGGACTTTTAAAAAGCTGCGCCATTTTGCTGATTATGCGGTAAATTCTGCGATCGCAGAATCGCGTTTTTCTGGAGGGTCTAAATTCCCGGGAGATAAAAGACCAAATAGAATCTTTAGTATTAAGCTCCTATATCTTAAAACACACTTTTACATTAGATTCCATTGAACATTTTCTGTTTTTAAGCGTCTGTGCTTTTGTGTCTATTGTGTGCACTTTGAAAAGTCATACGCAGTTTATATGAACTCAGATGACAGCCCAAAATGGCAACTTATTGGAGATCTCCACTCTCAGAGGGGTGGTTCCTGAATAAAATGTTTAAGGTCATTGAAGGAATGATTCAAAGGCCACATCCAAAACCTGCTTACAAAACCCTACTTACAAAACCCTGCTTAGAAAACCCTGCCTCCCTCCCTCTCTCCCTCTCTCCCTCTCTCCTTCCCTTCCTCCCCTCCTCAGCAGAAGCTGCTGAGCTGCAACACTTAAGAGAAACTCTTCAGATCCGGCTGCTTGTGTGGGGGGGGAAGAAGCAAAGAGTTTCTTTCTTTATTTAAAACATTTTGATTTATTTTTAACAATGAAGGAACTTTCCTCTGATGCCTTGCTGCTGTCTTTTACACATGTATGTTTCCTTAGTAGTTTTCTGGACGGGGCTCGCGCTCAGGAGGCTGCAGGTGGTGATAATGCGCTCCGGCGGGGGTTGACATGGCAACATAACGGCCAGGTTTTCAGCATCCTGAGCGGCGGCTCTCAGTACCGGCCGTCCGGCAGGAGGCACACCGGGTCCCCCCGGCGCAGTGACCCTGTAGTGGTCCTCAGCAGCCCTAACGACACCGCCTCCGGGGGCTCCCCGCGTGTCCCCGCCGCGGCCGGGGGCTCCCCGCGCGTCCCCGTCACCAGCGACACTGCCCAGGTCCGCGCGATGATGCGCCAGCACCCGCGGCCTCAGCAGCAGGCGACTGGCAGCGACGGAGACTCTGCCCCGGTCCGACGGGAGGACATGATGGTCGGAGATGATCCATACAACCCCTACAAGAATTCTAACTATTACGCCAACTACAACTACTACAACTCCTACTACAGACCCAGAGCCAGGGCTCAGCCCCGGCACGGGTACGGAACCAGCGACCATCAGAATGGTATGAGTCAAACATTTTGTGACCAAAAAAGACATAATAATACACAGATGATAATAATAAACTCACAAAAAAAACGTTTAATTTATTAAAAGTTTTGAATTTGTACATTAAGTTAGAAATATCCTGAAAGAATGGTATTTTCTCTAATGGTTACTATGCACCCTGGTGTAAAGTAATTGAGTGGATTTACTCAAGTACTGGCTACTTAAGTACAATTTTGAGATAGGCTACTCTTACTTTACTTGAGCATTTTAACTTTTTGCTACTTTGTCTTTCTACAAATCAGAGGCCTAAGTACTACTCCACTGCATTCATTTAATACCTTTAGTTAGGCTACTTTACAGATTTGGATTAATGATGCGAAATATAATCAACACAAGACTTGAATTACCTGGAATAAATTCACAATCTACCCTGCAGTATACAAAATAACATATATATGATAATGAGGAACAATTTGCATATTGAGTACTATACATTAAGGACATTTTGCTGAAAAGACTATTGTAATTTTCCTTGAGTAACATTTTGAATGCAGGACATTTACTTGTAACAGAGTACTACTTCTACTTTTACTCAAGTACAATATCTGAGACCTCTCCTACCTGCTGGTTATTGGAGACTGAAGAGCTTATATTTGTATGTGTTTAGCTTATAGTTTATCCTCCATTAAAGCTCATAAAATGCCCGCTTTATTGGCTTTTTATGACTTCCGTAGCTAAACCCCTCAAATAAAATCATGCAGATGTGTCAGTTTTTACGTCTGTCATTAAATTCAGGATATCTTTTAATGTGTTTTTATGATTGGTCTATGTATTTGGAAAACTCTTGCGATTTAAGCAATGTCATTTTGTGATGCGTCTTTTGCTCCCACAGTGCACTGTAATCTGCTTCAGGACTTCACGTCCTTGGTCTCATAGTGAGAACTGAGCTGAGTATAAAACCAGGATCCACGTCCCTTAGCATGTGATGTCATTTCCTAACACAGTTGAATAGTAAAAAGAAATCAAGTCCTATATCTTTTCCTGAAATGTTTTCCTTAACTTCCATGAAAAATGTCATGGGGATAAGGAAGATGAGAAGGAGAATTAATCAGGAGACCACCGTTCTAAGATAATTGACTGCACTGCAACGTTATTACGATGACTTTACTACAATTTTGCGTAGACAGACATATTGCACTTTAGGAAATGACGGCCATAGGTGAAACATGCTAAATGAGATCCCTAGCTTACATAATCAGCGTTTATCGGTTGTTTCCATTAACAGCTGAATGGTGTAAATGTTGCAGCCACAGGGAATTCTGGGAGAATAATAACTCCTGGCCTACCTAGGGTTTGACTCATGGCCTTATTATCACTTTAAATGGATGCAACAGCAGCAACTGAAGATCAATTGTCAGCAGTGAGAGAGGATGTAATGAGATGCTTCATTTCAGTAGAACTATAATTTAACACTGAAAATTCTCTGGTACAAGTAAAAGTCCTGCAGTCCATATCAGCTAAATGTATTTTAGGAATTAACGTAAACTATTTAGTTTTTCAGTGAAATTGTCCCTGCCTTTTTTATATATATGATGTTTTTGTTTTTCAACTGCATTAGTGTTCATCATCATCGTATATGTGTAGCTTTGTTGCTGTCATTTGAGTTTCTCTAAAAAGCTAACCATTTAGCCGTGTTTTCTGCTTTGCGAGGTTGCATTAAGGAACACTTAGTCCTTCAGTTTATCACAAACATTTAAAAAAAAAAAACCTAAAATGAATTAAAGATGTCAGATATAGGAAGTGCAGTAAATACAACATTTACCTCTGAGATGTAGTGGAGTAGAACCGTATACTCTAAAGTACCTCAAATCTGAATAAAATACTTGATCAAATGGGCTTGGTTGCATTCCTCTACTGCTTGGCGAAAACATTTTTGTGACTTTAATCGGTAAAAAATAAAAAAAACATTATGTTTGAAATCAACCCATTACATTTAATTTACCTTCATCAAAAGCGACTAACAAAGCAGCTCTGGCGATTCTTACGGGAGTATTTTGCGGTTCAATATCTTAAAGAAGGATTCTCTACATCCCATAAACGCTTTCCTTAGGACTGTTTTCATCAGAGATCAGAGCTCCTGTAATCTTATTGTGTCCTGTGTTGCTTTCCGTAGGTCTCCCTGATCTGGTTCCTGACCCGTACTACATCCAGATCGGCACCTACATCCAAAGAATGCCGATGTACAACCTCCGCTGCGCTGCAGAGGAGAACTGCCTCGCCTCGTAAGATAACACATGCCCGGTCTGTATGACTGCCCAAATCTCACCAAGGCAAATAGAACAATAGAATAAATAGTTTGCAGTGAAAGTGAAAGGCTGTTCAAATCAGTTATCAGACTGATATGAAACACACTGGTGCCCTGCAGACTTTTATTATATGCTTTAAGACTTAAGAGGCGGGTGCGTTATAAAGTTTGACCTTTTTGGATTTAAACATGTTGTGACATAATAAAAGTAAAACCCAGTGCGCTTCTTTCCCTATATCCTAAAAGCTAAAATGTTTCCCAAGCACAGAGGACCGATTCTTAATCATCTTCATGTTTGAACGTTTCCTTTATTTAACTTTTAACACCTGGTTACATTCAATTCCCAATTGATTTAAACCTGGTTCCATGTTATAAGAGTAAATATTCATGTGTCCTCTCCTTGTCGTCTCTCCCTTCTCTCCTTTCCTCATTCATCTTCTATTTCAATTCCTCGTCTCCTCTATATCCCCTCCTCTTTCCTCTCTCCTCTCCTCCTCCAGCTCTTCCAGTTCTGCCAGTGATTATGACACCAGGGTTCTGTTGAGGTTTCCTCAGAGGGTGAAGAACCAGGGAACAGCTGACTTTCTGCCCAGTAAACCCCGATATTCCTGGGAGTGGCACAGCTGTCATAAGTAGGTGTTGGTGTTAGCAGCTTGATATGAGAATTAATTAACTGGAATATAACTTTTGGTCCTTCATGTGTTGTTGTTAGTCACTTCCACAGCATGGATGAGTTCAGTCTGTACGAGCTGCTGGATGCTCAGACTCAGAGTCAGGTAGCTGAGGGCCACAAGGCCAGCTTCTGTCTGGAGGACACTTCCTGTGACCCGGGGTACTACCGCCGCTTCGCCTGCACCTCACACACCCAGGTACCCTCCCACACACACACACACACACACACACACACCCCCCCACACACACACACACACACACACACACACACACACACACACACACACACACACACACACACACACACACACACACACACACACACACACACACACACACACACACACACACACACAGGTACATCCACACACATCCACACACAGCGTCACAGTGGCTCTCTGTGACAGCGGCTTTTTCAATGCTTTAGGTTTGTCAGAAGATTGTCAACTTCAGGCTAATAATTCAAAAAACATGTTATGATACAGTTAAAAAAACTCAGATTTATTTTACCAGTTTGTCATGTATTTCTTTAATACAACACCACATGTATATTATCTCCCCCTAAAATACAAGTATATACTAGTATTTGAACTAGGAATTAATCATGATTAATCATAGAATATTATATATTTTTTGTTATCGATTGGCGCCATTAATTCTAATGTGCTTGTATGTCTATGTGTGTGTGTTTTAAGGGTTTGAGTCCAGGTTGTTATGACACCTACAACGCTGACATTGACTGTCAGTGGATCGACATCACTGATGTCTCTCCTGGAAAATACATCCTTAAGGTCTGTGATTCTACTGACAGTGTATTGGGGGGCATTGTCATTAAGTTATGTTATATTCTCCTTGTGTTTTTCTTTAAATACTTAAGTGCACAATGGATTCCAGTATGGTATGGATAAATGCGCATTGGAACATAGTCTTAAACGAATGCAGTATTTTTCAAAGTTTAATAGAAATACAGTGACCAGCTGTTTGAAGAAATGACTTAGTCTTTTATATATTGAATAATATATTTGGGAGGTGTTTATAAATATAACTGTCCTCAGTATGACCAATATGCATGGAGCTGAGTGCCACGAACAGGAAGTCCTTACAGTAGGTAGTAGGGACTAACGCACGCATTGATGTTTTGTGTGATTTGATAATATTAAGAAAAACATTTAATACCACCAACTTATCCATTAAACTTCAGAGGGTGCCCTCTTGAATTATGTTGTGTTGTGCTGGCAGGTGACAGTGAACCCCCGGCAGCAGGTCCCAGAGTCCAACTTCAACAACAACGTAGCCCGGTGTGAGGTCCAGTACACCGGCACCGCCGCTCACGTGTCCGGGTGCACCGTGACATCGTAAAACACACCTTCTTCTTCTTCTTCACAGTTCTAGCTGGTTGATAACAACATTTATTTTCTTCACATATCGGATAATTTAACTGATAACTCTTTATATTGAGTAGATTCTTGGACAATATTCCTGAATTTAACATTTTCAGTCTAAAGCATTCTTTAGGGTTATCAACTGTAAATATTTTTAAAGAGGGTTTTTCAAATTTGTGTTGCTCTTTCCAAAAGCTGAAAGGGAGGGGGGAACCACCTTTTCAATCTGTGATTGAGACACCTACAGCATTCACCTTATGTAACCCCTGCCCTTTTCCTACGTCCTGTTCAAACTATTATACCTTTGTTTCTCTTATTTACAACTACACTGTGCCTATGAAATGATTGTACAGTACCACATCCATCCTCTGTATGTTAATGACAGGATGACATATCACAAGGGCCCCAAATCTTGCATGAGGGCATTTTTTAAATAATTCTGTAGTGTCTTTTGGATAGATGGCCCCTGCTACCAAAACGCAGTCGGTCAGACTGCATACTAAAGCTCATGTCGACAATTTAAAAAAACTCTCACTGTCAGAGGGTAGAAAAAGGTCGACAGTGTTAACATTTATAAAAACAAGTTATTTTTTAATCTATTGATTCGTGTTCACCAACACGATTTTCCCCTTTTTTTCGTGTTGCACAGCACGATTTTAAAAGCAATGTATTTCTATTGTTAGTCTCACGGCATTACGTGTTATAGGAAGACCGGAAGCTGTGTGGTTCATAAAAACATGTTCTTACTCAATATCAAGCCACAATTATTGCTTTTATTTTAAATCGTATAATTTCGGACTATTGTTGCCGTCTTTGAGGAAAATAAATGGGGCTCAGAGCCTCAGAATACTGAAATCTGTATTTTTTAAATCTTTTTTTCCTTCTAATTTGTTATTCTTTTCAAAATAACACACTGTTATTTACTCACCAATAACACACAATTATCCTTGTTTTTATTTATTTGTTTAATTCCATAATCTCTGGCTTTTTTGGCGTCCGTCAGGAATTGAATTTCAAAATATAAATAACCGGAAACAGACGTAGGCATTTCGAGCGATTACCCAAGATCCTCAGCTATGGTTTAAGCTCGCTGATTGGATGTTTTAGCCGCAATGCATGTTGGGATTTGGTGTTTATATGATATTAAATCGGAAAAACATTTTAAAAGAATAAAATAATACTTAATTCCGAGTGTTCTTGCTTTTCTCTTTGAAAGTCATCACATAACGGCATTGTAATACACGGTTCGGCTGCATTACATATTACAGATCTGCCGTAGTTCTTTATTTATAGAGCCCTGATGAGAAGACCTTTGGAAAAACTGGAAGAAATGCCGCCGAAACTGAATACTTGGATCATAAATATATCAACAATTAAACAACATCTTCAATTTCTCTTCACACAATACGTCTCCTTGCAG
>NW_011354773.1:0-1889 GCF_000735185.1 Notothenia coriiceps
CAGAGAAGGCTCTATCCCTGAAGCTCCGGAGTTTGGCCTTGGGGATTGAAAGCAAATGGTTATCTTTTATAATGCACTAAATTAATTCAATATATAAATGATTGAAAATGTATCCCTTTTTATTTGGTATGTTTTTCCTATTTATTAATTATTCTTGTGTGATAGCTTAATTATTCAACTTTTCCAGGAACCAAGAATTATAAACAAGATATGCAAACATTCTGGTAACGTGCTTCCCGGTGACTGTGTGCATCCCCTTGTGTCAACTGTGTTGATTTCAAAAGAGAGTTTTTCTGTGTTAACTCTCTTAAATCCCTATGTTTAAGTGGTAAATGGTGAGCAGGAAAGTTCAACAAGGTGGAATATTTGTCTTGCATGTAAAGCAAAGCATACATTGACGTCGTAAATAATAAATACACCTTAAATGTCAATATGACCTGTTTTCTTCATCCCCTTTGTTTTGATTATTTCCCGAGTACGATAAACGCTTTACGGATGATTATTCAAATGCTTCTTAAATTGATATGATTTTCGACCGGACTCTGAATAGTAGGCTATACAAAGGAGATCATGGGGTCTCCAGGAAATTGGGTTATAGCAACGACACGGTGTGAATGGGTTTGTCCCGGTAAAAGAACACGGAGAACAGACTTTCCCAGTTCAGATGTTTAATATACTTTGTTCTTGCTGTTAGCCATGTGTGTGTGTGGTCTTTATGCATTTATTAAGATATTTATTTATCTACCGTCATAAACGAAACTGAAAGTTAAATATGTCACCGGCACACAGGCAAGGCAGCTCCGATGACCTAATTAGCATGTAACAGTTCAAAACACCGCGACGAGCATTAAGGCGACTTATAACATCAACAAACAAACTTATCAACTCAGGATGTAAACTTGTGTGATATCTAACAGTAGATTTCCTCACTTGAAGAAAAAACGAAGTGCCGGAGCGCTCCAGCAGCACTAACCTGTGGAACCATGTGACCTGTGCGGTTCAGTAAAGATTGTAAGGGTAGCCTATATATATTGAGGATGAAAAAGAGGAAGCAGTGAGTCAGGGCGGCTTTCTTCATTGCTCAGCATGCAACGCCGCCAGCATGCGTCATTTTCAGAATTGAGTGGCTCTGCAGGGTTAGCTTAGAAGTCTCATTCAGGACATCAACTTCTCTCCTGGATTGATGATGAAAAAACTCTTCTTTTTGTTGCTGTGTGCTAAACATATCTCAGGTGAGTCGCTAACTTTATCTGAGAGTCTGCACAGTTACATTTGAATGAAGGTCACACTTTTATGACATCTTGACTAGTGTCAGTGTCTTTTTACCTGTTCAAGCTCCTCACAATTGATCGGAGTATTAACTGAGTTTAAGAGGTTGTGTGACTCTTTATTCTCGCTTCACTGTCAGTGCCCATTACATTTAGAATATATGTTATTACTTTGGCCAGCGTGATCTGGATCCAGATTAGGCTTCATTAAAGTAGCCTACTTTTCGTTTTAGCATAACTTTTAATCCAATGCTTTGTTCTTTTATTGGCATAGAGTGTTTGGACAGTATGTGCTCTCCTCTTGTGTTGCCAAATGTTTTAACCCTTAAAGAGAGGAAGAGAAGAAATGTGCTTTTTATGAGAGCATTTTACGGAAGAGTGACACACAGTGACAACCAAATATGGTCATCTGTAATGATTTCCCGTGCTTTTGTGGCTTCAGAAATGTTGCAATACCGCTCGGTTTGTGTGTGTGTGTGTGTGTGTGTGTGTGTGTGTGTGTGTGTGTGTGTGTGTGCGTGTGTGTGTGAGTGTGTGTGTGTGTATGTGTGTGTGTGTGTGTGTCTCTTTTCTTTTTAATGACTGATTTTAAATGCCATTTTCTTAATGTCTTTCATTTTT
>NW_011354774.1:0-11935 GCF_000735185.1 Notothenia coriiceps
TGCAACCTCTTTTTGTGACAGATTTTTGCAAGAAATTATAATTCTTCTGAATGATATTCCTATTGACAGCTAGTTTCTATGTGAACATTATGAGATGGAAAGCCAGAGAGAATAAATGAAAAACAGTTGTGAAATACTATATGACAAAACAAGAATACAGTTTAAAAGGGGAGTGATTTGTAAAATATAAGAAAAATAAAATCTGTTTACAGTTCTGTTTCATATGGATGTTGAGAGATGTATCCATAGATCTCTTAATTTTGCTCTCAAAGTGCACCAGATTGATGCTTTTAACTTCATTATTTAAAAAAAATCTTCCCGGGGGAGACGCATGCCCCCGGACCCTCCTAGCGGAGATGAGGACCCCCCCTAGAGGAAGTTAGGTCCACAGTGTTTACATGCTTATTTATACAATATGTGTGCTCATGCTAACATCATAAGACAAAAGTTGGTTCCGTGTTGTGTGTAGGGAGAACCCGCCAGAGTGAGGGGGGCCCCCAAGCCAAAGCTCGCTTAGGGCCCCCAAAAGTCTAGGGCAGGCCCTGCATTATGATCAGTAGAAATGGCCATGATATGGGACCTTTAAATTATCCACACGTTTCGATGTGAACAGCCCTGCGTAATTGTTGCTCGGTAATGCACAACATTAATCCATGTAGTTATTGTAGATGCAACAGACGGTTGCTTTAGGTGGCTGTTAAGGGAGTCACCAGTTCAAGGCAAATACCGTCTGTGTGGTAATTGGGGTTAAAGTGATTCCAGAAAAGTTGTATCGGTGTTTTTGCCTAATTCAGTAATCTAAACATTGTTTAAATGCACTGAGCTGTAGACTGGCTCTGTGGGTAGTACACCAGACGAGACGCATTTAATCTTATTCAGATGAGTGCACTTCTACATTGACATCGCAACGCGTCCCACTGCAGGGCACGGCGAGTCCCGATACTGGCGAGGAAATAACCTCAGTGAGCCCCGAAAGACCACTGGACAAACAAGATAAGATCCTCTAGAGTCTAGACAGTGTAAAAGCAGTGTAAATTCTGCCTAAATGCGCCTGGAGGTGTACAGATAACACTGATACCACGGACAATGTGTGCCGTTTTTATGATATTTTCTGCAGTATTATTTTGCTTTGGCCAGTAATGTTGGACACTTTTAGCTGATGGGAGAGACAGTCAACATGGAGATGTTTATCCATTAATTGACAATACTTTTCAAACTTAAACCACAACAAAATAATACACCGACATAATCTTGATATTCCTTTTTAAATGGAGATTTTGAAAACTAAAAAATGATTTCCATCATTTCCTCGCTAAGAGAGTAAGAAGAGCAGCTCTAGTGGTGGGTATACGGATCATACCTGTATACTGCCGCATGTCATTTTGAAAGGAAGAGGACTAAAGCAACAGCTGCTGTGACTGCAGTAAAAATACACTCAGTTAAATCACTGTCAGCTCCACTTCCACTTCTAATTGCAGGTAAGCTATATTTTTTATCTGCCTCTAATACTGGTTACATTTAGATTTGTTCCTTTTTTTCCTTCTCTTTATTGGAAATAATTAGACGAGGCAAGGGGGCTTAAAGGAACCGTGAGAAAATTAAAGAGAAGGTTAGAAGTTCAGCAAATATGTGCAGTTCAGCTTAAAAAGCGTATTTTTTCCTCACCTCTGCTGCATGTATTTTCTGAAACCTACGTTTATTATCCTTTAAGATACTTTGTTTTTCTACTTTTATGCATGAACAGGCATTTGTGTTGTGTTGGAAAAATCTTTTATCCCAAAGATTAACAGATTTAAATTAAAACATAATAAAAGCTATAAAAGGGGGACAAGGTACTCGATGGTGAGGACTGAATCAAGGTTAAATGCTGATTCAAGGTTATGTATTTAGAGGAAGTCCCATTATTCTCATGTTTTTGTGATCACTTTTCATGCTTTTAAATAAAATGGAAGCTAAAAAAATAAAAGAATGTTCGGTCATTTTATCCCCGTTAAAGTGGCATGTGACAGAACTGTTTTAATAATGCATAACCATGGTCCATTAAGCAGGCTGCCAGCACCTGTACCATTATAGCGTGTTTGAAATACCAGCATAGAAAATGTGGACAAATAATTCCTTCTTTTTTTTGTTGAAGTTCCAGTTGAAGATGCAGATGGAGAAGAAAGACACCGTGTTGGAGTAGCTGGTTTATTGCCTTTAGTTTGTGCCTCGCGTCAGTCCGACTCGGGTGGTAATTATGTTCCACCAGCTGAAGGATCCAGCTGTAAATGGCAGCTGCCTCGAACCCTCGTCAGCCTGCAATACGAGCGCTGATGGTTACGCACTCCAGCTGCCCACTTTCACCACCGCGGCCAAAGTCAGAGTAATCATCACTTTCACTTTGTGCGCAGTGTCAGCTGTGTGCAACTTGGTCGTGCTGTGGGCTTCCTTTAACGGAGGCAAGCGCAAGTCGCACGTCAGGATCCTGATAATGCACCTGACGGTGGCGGACCTGCTGGTGACTTTCATCGTGATGCCTGTGGACGCGGTGTGGAACATCACTGTGCAGTGGCAGGCGGGAGATTTCCTCTGCAGGCTGCTGATGTTCATGAAACTGGTGGCGATGTACTCCTGCGCCTTTGTAACTGTTGTCATTAGCTTGGATAGACAGTCTGCCATTCTCAATCCTTTGGGCATCAGTGAGGCGAAAAGGAAAAGCAAAATCATGTTGACTGTGGCCTGGACGATGAGTGTAATCCTCTCGCTCCCTCAGGTAAGAATAACACATAAAGCACACAGGAAATAATAATTGGTTATGTCTACAGGAATCATGATGAAACGAGGGGTTACGTATGGTAACCCTTGTTATATAAGCACAGGCGGAGCCCTCTACTGGACTCTATGGGTACTACCCAGTGGCGTCGCCTGGCCTGGTTTTTTCTGTAGCCCCGGACAATTCTCCCTCAATAATATAATACATTAACCGTGGTTTACGTGAACCTCATCATGACACAAGAGAGGACGGCAGGACTGTAATTTCTCGTGTTCAGTGAATGCAACAGAGGCAAGACACCAGACCAATCAGAGAGTTGCATGGAAATAAACGTGTGCTTGTGTCATTCAAGCTCGGGACCGGTGCCAGCAGGGACCGTATTGTTAGCATTTGGTGTTAGCTGCACTAACGGACATAAGGAGCGGTTTCCACAACAAGCTGGAGGAGACTTCCTCTCCTGACAGACTGAGAGGCTCAGATGAGCTAAAGGACTCTCTGAGTGTTTAGATTGTTAACTTTAGTCCTAGTTATCTCAGTGGGTCTCAAACGGTTTGGTCACAAATTATTCAAAAGATTATTTTCCCACGGGCACACTTTCATATGATCATTATAGTTATAAACAAAAATAAGAGAATAAAGGAAAAACAGGTATGAAATACTATATGACAGTAAAACAAGAATAGAGTTTAAAAGGGGAGTGATTTGTAAAATATCCATAAAGAAAAAGAAAACCTGTTTCCAGTTCTGTTTCATATGCATGGGTGTTGAGAGATGTATCCATGGATCTCTTCATCTCAAAATTCACCAGATTGATGCTTTTAACTTTAAATAAAAAATCTTCGCGGGGGATCATCCCCCCGGACCCCCCTACAGGAGGTGAGGTGCCTCTGCCTCTTGAGACATCGCCCCCCAGAACTGGGGAACCGCCCAGGGCTGGCCCACCTTCATCTGTGTCATCTCTAAGTACCACGGCGCCCCGACGCGATCCGGAGCTACTATGATGACTGACAGACGTTCTCGCCTCACTCTCCCCAGGAGAGGGAGAATGAGATGCTGCGGTGGAAAGGCGTAGAGCAGCTTTCTTGGCCATGGCTCGTGTGCGAACGCGTCCACCCCCAAGGGCGGAACGTCGCTCAGAGCCATGGAGAACCACAGGGCACAGTGGCTGTCGCGACGGCTGGCGAACAGGTCCACCTCTGCTCTCCCGAACTGGGCCCAGACCTGCTTCACCACCTCCGGGTGAAGCACCCACTCGCCTGGCAGGGGGCCGCCCCTCGACATGAGGTCGCCCCCCCTGTTCTCCAGTTCCGGGATGTGGAGGGCTCTCAGAGATAACACCACCTCTGAAGCCCATAACCACAGTTTCTCCGCTGTGGTCAACAAGGCGGCGGAGCGGACTCCGCCCTGCCTGTTGATGTATGCCACTGTGGTAGTGTTGTCGCTCCTGACCAGTACATGTCTCCCGTGAATTAGGGCCTTGAAATGCTGGAGGACCAATACTACTGCCCGTAGCTCTAGGAGGCTGCTGTGCCTTGTTTCTGTTAGAGACCAGCGCCCACCTATAGCTCTCTTCAGGCAGGTCCCTACCCATCCTGTTCTGGATGCGTCCGTGAACACTGTGATGTAGGAGGTCACCCGTCCCAGTGGAGACCCCCTCCAGAGGTCATCCGGGGACCCCAGAACCGGAGGTTGCCCTCCACTGAGGGGGGGATGGTCACCAGACGTCGTTTGTGCCTCTTGGGATCTAAACGTAGGCTGGAGAACCACCTCTGCGGCGCATATGCAGTAACCTGAGCGGGACCACAACGTGAGCAGCCGCCATGAGACCCAGAGTCTGCATGAAAGTCAAAGCTGTCAACCGCCCGAAGCAGGGACGAGTGTCTGCGCTCTGACAGGGTGGCGCGCAGCGCGCCTGCATTGAGCACCACTCCAATGCATACAACATACTAGGTAGCGGTAGAAGTATTGGGTGAGCTCTTTCTTTCCAATGATCGCACACCCCAATCCGCGTTGGATGCAGAATCAATTGTGGCTGTGCAAATACATTGCATGTTCCCTGGGACCTGAAAGCCATGACTATGAGGGTCCACAGTCAACCATGATACGTCCTCGTCGCTTCCCTCTACGAGAACCGTGAGGCACCCGGCCCCTCGGGATGGCGGAACACGAATGGCACCTCATCATCCCTGATCACCCATCTCCATCACTTGAGGTCCTGATCCTCCGCCTCCTACGGCCGTCTGAAGCAACCGAGAAATGATCCCCACGATGGTTCAGGCTTAACCGAGATCGTCCGGCATGCGCTTGACAGGACGGTGTACTGACTTTCAGAACGTAGTGTATAGTTCAGCAGCAAGGTCCACTGCGTATAAGCTACCTGAATCTCTGAAATGTACTGTATCCTTCAAATATGGTGATTCCACCTTTATGGCAAAAATTTTCACTTTTTGTCGGTCTTTACTAAGCTACAGCCTTGAAAAAAATTAAACAATGTTCTCTGCTGAAGAGAGAAATGATGAACAGTCAGTAGTCAAGGCGTACCTAATTTTCGATGAGATAAGCAAGTGCATTCTGTCACGGCCCAGTCGGCTACGTATATGCGATTATCAATGCGCATGAATTGCGTGAATGAATATGATCAAGGGCTAGTAACCAATAGATAATGTCTAAATCGAGTCCGGAGCCTGTGAAATATTACAACATTCAGGCAATCAAGGTAATTAAAAAAATGTATTTGACATATTACATCTGGAGGTCAATCTGCACTGTAGCTTGTGTAATGGCATTTAGCAGAAAAACAAATTAACCACACATCTTAAACATTTGCTACCTGGAAAACACACTCCTACACCTGTTGTACTCAATTACATTACATTTAGTAAAAATCTACAGTTTTGCAATGTTTCCCAATACTTAAAGGTATTAATATGCAGCATTTTCTTCAGAAAACAATAAACTTTTTCATTACTAATGACCCAAATAGAAAGTGTGTGGTGGTGGTCTGCAGAGAACCCGCACTTTTGTATTTTCCCTTTTATTTTTGAATGTCACAGCCATGATCAGGAAATAAATGTTTTATCCAGTGAAATAAACATGCATTTTTTCATTGCTTTTTTCTTATATGTTATCCCCCTCTTCAAACAACTCTTTAGCCTACTCAACCACTGTTGCTTTTATTTTTCTCTCTCACCATTGAGCCGGGGGGGACAACTCTGTATGCTACATGATACCTTTAACATTAATATTGATATGATTTGCTCCAGCACATACAAGCACAAGGTCCTGGGTCTCACTGGTTGTTTGAATAGTATGAGAAATTCATAAAAGTCCTTTAATTATTTTTAACTACTGAAAATCAATGAGTGTGGGGCTTGCTTTTATCAATTGGATTTCTTTCAGGTAGCCATGATGTCAAGGATCCCTGACCCGAGAGGCTGCAGAGATGCTAATAGGAATGCTTATCAAGTATCTTATCAGGAGTAAAAATCACTTTTTTCATATTTCATAACACCCAATTATGTGAGCACACTGGGATGAAAGAAGTCAAGATCTTTCCTACTAAACGTATAGGACTCTGTTATTATAAATGTGCATTTAATTAGGACAGGCCAAGGCTTCACTGAGGACACATTAAAATCCTCTGGGTGAATTGGGTATTAAGGATTTTTACCATTTAAAGATGGACTATAGACTACTCTATGTACTACAGTTTACTTTACAACAGAGATATATTATCCCAAGAAAATGGCAGTGCATGTTCTAAAAGGATGAAGTGACCAAAGACCTCTGACACATTTAAGGTTCAAGGTTCAAGGTTAGTTTATTTGTATTGCACATTTTTCAGATACAAGAGGCAATTCAAAGTTGCTTTCCACATCGGGCATTCAACACATAATAGTTAAGAAACAATACAAACACACAATCAAAACAAACCCAAAAAAAGGACAATTCCATAAAAAGCGATAAAATACTGGCTGCAACTCAATAGTGTGCAATGATAAGGCACGGTTAAGGATCTCAGAATAGGATGCAATGAAAAAGAAAGGTTTCAACCTTGATTTAAAACCCAGATGTTGGGTCAGGCAAGACCTTCAGAATTTTCAAGCAGTTTGTTCCGAGCTTGTGATGGATGAAAAACTAAAAGCTGCCTTCGGTAAATTTAGTCTGAAATGGGGACGACGAGTTAAACCTGCCTCCTGTTTGATCTCAGAGCTCTGGCTGCTCATAACAGTGGAAGCATCTCTGACATGTATTTGGTCCCAGTCCATTAAGTGCTTTGTATGTTGTGAAAGTAGGATTTTTAAGTATCGTTTGTTGTAGATAGGAAAACCCAGGGGCAGATTTTTGAGAAGTGGGGTTTATGTGGGCTTTGTTGTGTAATAAGCTGAAGGTAGCAGGCTTTTTCCTGGTGATTTTAAATGTAAGACACACTCAAATTCATACAATAAATAATAATGTGTTAATTAGGAGCTGAATTAGGGAGCTGATTGCTGATTTGTTTTGTTTATTCTTAATGCTAATCTAAACTTCAGCTTTCATATTATTAGACTAATGAAAGCAGTTTGATGTAGCTCAACAATCTTAGAGTCTGTCAATGTGTTAACAGTTGGCTGAACACAAATGTGTGGATACTGACCCTCCGTCCCGTCCACACAGGGCGGCTTGCGTTGAAGCTTCAACGCTTCTGCCCATCCACTTTGAAATGGGGTGACGGGCACGTTTTCGCCAAACTGCATTGTGGGAGCGAACCGTAGCTTTGCTCGCGTTGCTCGCTGCAAAAAGTTGAGCGAATGTTCAACTTTGTAGCTTTTTTGAAGCTTCGGTGGAAGCCGGGTCAGCCAATCAATCATATGTCAGTACAAGCATCTAGCCATACTTGCCAACCTTGAGACCCCTCGAAATTCGGGAGCATTGTTCAAAATGAAAATGGGGGGAGGGGGGGGGGATGCTTAGTGGATCGCGCCGGAGCTGTATTAGATTAACATCTACACATGCTTATTGTAGTTGTAAGTGCACTGTCTTGCAGCCTGTAGCACCATCCTTGATGGAGCATATGTGTGGGCTGGACCTGTATTTTACAGGAAAGGAGTGAGCAGAGGGTATAGTTGTTGATTCTTGTTCTGTTTTCTGTGACTATCTGCCTCACCCTCTCAGACTTTCAGTTGCGCGCTACTAAAGAGACGTGTTACCATGGAAACCAAACAATGGTGTAGCTGTATTAAAGTCTGAGTGGAAACAGTCCTGAGTAAATCTGATTTCGTCAGAAATTGGGAGAAATCGGGGAGAAATATGACCCCGGGAGGAAACCGGGAGAGGGCAATGAAATCGGGTGTCTGCCGCGAAAATCGGGAGGGTTGACAAGTATGGCTCTAGCCCAGTGTTTCTCAAACTTTTTCATACCAAGGACCACTTAAACAATAAAAAAAACACTCGCGGACCACCTAACTCCACAAATATCCCAAAATACATTTTCTAGAACAGATTACAAATCGCCTGAAAATGGTACAAACAAGTGGCAACATGTGTGATGAAGGTGTTGGCTGGGCTATATCATGCAATTGAAAGTGAAGTTTAAGCTCGCTCCATCGCGGAAATATTCGCACAAGAGTGCGGAAAACTTTAATTAATTAATTAATTTCAAATGTGAAATTTTACCAATATACTCACGGACCACTAGGGGGCGCTCACGGACCACCAGTGGTCCGCGGACCACACTTTGAGAAGCACTTCTCTAGCCAATCAAACCGCTGCTTGTGTGTCCGGGGCAGGAGATTCAGGTGATTGGTTGTTGTTCTAGCTTCAGACATGTCCCATGTCATGCTTTTCCGGTTATTACCCGTCCCCTTGTGTGTTATGTAGCTTTTTCTGCATGTAAACGGTCTGCAGAGTCAGTAGCGAGTAAAACTCTAACACAGAAAATACCTGTCTATGCTGCCCCAGAACTTCTTTTTCCATTTGTTTCTTCCGGGAACCAAGGGACGTAACGACGACCCGATGGACCAATTGGAGCAATCCGAGGAGCCGTTACGTTACGTCCACGGGGGCCGACCAATCCGCGGACTTCCTCACACACACACACTCAATCTTTTCTCAGGCAGCTGCAGCTCCGCGGATTTCTCAGCCTGAGACGGCGGGACGCGGCGAGACTGTGAGTCTGTGTGTGAGCACACAGCCAGGCTGCGGGTGTATGTGTGTGTGCTCGGGTTGGTTTCGGGCTGGGTTTTGCTGTGTCTCACTGTCTCGCCGACCCCACGCAGCAACCAGGAAACCACACCAGTAAGCCAGCTCACACTGTCCGCTCCTCGCAGCAGCGAGCCTCGCAACGTCCCGCCAACACAGCACCCAGACCCCACGCAGCATTCTCATCTGTTTGTCATTACTGGTGTCATTTTCTGGTTGCTAACGCCATTGTAACACATAATCACTGATGTTCCGCTGTAACGGTGGTGGACTCATCAGAACAGAGTGGGCAGGCTGACCAATCAGAGCACACTGGGCTCACAGGGAGGGGGCAGGAGCTCCAACAAGCCGTGTAGGACAGTGAGTGAATACACATACTATACAGAGATGCTGTATGAGAAACCAATGTGATTTTGGAAAATTGCACAATGTAAATCTATTCTAGTATACCTCAACAATGGAATTATGATCAGTAGAAATGGCCATCTCATGGGACCTTTAACTGATTGATTGGCACAAACAGTATTTTTCTTACCGACCGGTGTAGTCATTTAAAAAAAATAAGAAATTGAAAGAGATGACTCACAAACTTAAGACATGAAAGGTCAAAATAAAGTGGTGTGGTGGGCGCTAATCAACAGGATTGATCGGATCCCTGTTATCAATCCATTCATTTTGGAGTACTAAATTGGCATCGCATTCACAAAAAGGAGAAGGTCGGCCCCAAAACAGGAACAACATGCCCTCGACATTTGTTTTCATTTACACATTGTTGTTATTCTCATTTCTATTCAGTGCATTGTTGGATTTTTTTATTGAAATGCAAATGGCTCAGGATTTTTGAAGACTCGGGGCCTCTTTCTTTGATGGGTGGTCCGTGATATCTCTCAATGTATTTGCAACGACATTAAGTCAGAACAAAATATCAAATCCAGATGTACCTACACCTATTTCTTGAATTGCCAAATACGATTAATTATACATTACAGGCATTACTCTTTGTACTTCTACAACAGCTTTGTAGTGTTGACTTAGTCGGATTAGAATTGCAGCCTTTGCCACTGTTCCCTGATTCACAGTGGTATGCATTGACATTATTTTCAGGGTCAGTAACAGGTAATGTTCCCGATTTGCCTTACATGTGATTTGGCTCTATTTTAAACATTTTTGAGTCTGCATTTAGCTCTCAGGTGGTGAAACCCAGCAGCCTGGGAGAGGTGACAGGAAAGACAATTGGCACAAATAATTGAAGATTTCCTTCTTTCTTTTGAAGAGCCATGGGAGAATACATAGCCCAGTCCTAGTTGCTCCTGCTGCTTTGCTTCTTAAGACTTGTTTCTCACTGAAGGCAGCAGAGATGGTGGCTGCAAATAATAATGGGGTAAACAAATAAAGTGTCCTCTTTTTCCACAGGTTTTACTTGAAGCCTATTTTTTCCAATTAGTGGCAAGTCATATTCACAAACTCTGCCTGAAAGATGCAGTTACACCACATGCTGATGAGGGTAGTTATAAGTGCCAATATTTAATGGAATAACACTCTTCCTGCATATGCACTGACCTTTTGGAAAACAATCTTTGCTGGGAAGCTTCTGCTTGAAAGGCAGAGTTATCTCAGAAACCTTTTTGCTGTTTATTTTTGAACCTTTGAAAATCAAAAGGGAACTAAGCCCTGCACAACCCCTTGCATACACAAGCATTGCTGCACTATTTGTATCCCAAGACTCTCGAACAACAATCACAGTAAAATAAAACACAGACCTTTTCATGGATGAATTAATACAATTTATTCACATACCATTAGTGTTAAATAATAATAAAGTTCACTGTAGTTTGCCAAACAGTTTATTGTCATATATTCATTGTCCTAAATGTTTTAGCTTTTTAAAGTTCTTTGTTTATATTCATTTAAATTTGGTGTAATATTATTTTGTAATGCTAAATAGTTTCTTTAAAAATAAATATTTGTTTTATCTTTATATTTTTTACCTACTATTGCAACTTATCTTCTTATATCGTTTTCGTTTGCAGAACCATACCTGGCAATAAACTTGATTCTGATATCATTTCTGCATTTGCATGATGATTTAATTTAATCAAAAGTGTTGCACGATAAGAATGCTGGCTTCTGCACTGCTTATTCTTTGCTTTAAATGTGTTCAGGACATTTGCAGAACTGCTTAATAAAACAACCCTATCGCCAAAAGCGAGCGTCTGCAAACATCAGCTTTTTAATGTTTTTCTCACAGCATATTTAATTTTGTTTTAGGGCTCACAACTTTGCTGATCTCTCTTTCTTTTAAGCGAAACACTGATACTCTGTACCCTGCACACTATACCTCTCCAATAAAAATGGCTAGCTGGTGAACAGTTAGAGCGTTTAGCAGCTGGAGAACAATAGGTTTCCCTCAGTTGGTTGTTACCACAGCAATTGCTTTCCTCAGGTGGACAACAGCACAACTCTTAAACATGTTTCTCCGTTTTGCTGGATTTGTAAATTAAACCGTTTGTTAAGTTCACCAGATCAACTTCACAAGGTAGAGCAACCTTAACATTTTGATGGGTTAGGTAAGGGTTACTTTTCACAAAAGCAAATATTACTCTGAGGTTTATGAAACGATATCTGACTTAAAAAAATGTAGAACCAGAAAAAACAAGCAAAATATTTTTGGATCCAGATTCAGTTCAATCAGGAAAGACTTTGTTTGTCTTTTTTGTTTAAAGAACATTTATTGACACATGCGCCATATGATAAATGTTAAAAGTCTTTGGCAATCAGAACCCAATCCTGACATGGTATATTGAAGATCTGGATTTGATGAGGAGATGGGATGAAGAGGATGTTGAAGATCTGGATTTGATCAGGAGATGGGGTGAAGAGGATGTTGATCTGGATTTGATGAGGTGATGGGATGAAGAGGATGTTGAAGATCTGGATTTGATCAGGAGATGGGGTGAAGAGGATGTTGATCTGGATTTGATGAGGTGATGGGATGAAGAGGAT
>NW_011354775.1:0-2272 GCF_000735185.1 Notothenia coriiceps
CTTGAGTAAAAGTAGAAGTACTCAGATCTTGTACTTGAGTAAAAGTAGAAGTACTCAGATCTTGTACTTGAGTAAAAGTAGAAGTACTCAGATCTTGTACTTGCTGTACTTGAGTAAAAGTAGAAGTCAGATCTTTATACTTGAGTAAAAGTAGAAGTACTCAGATCTTGTACTTGAGTAAAAGTAGAAGTACTCAGATCTTGTACTTGAGTAAAAGTAGAAGTACTCAGATCTTGAAGTACTCAGATCTTGTACTTGAGTAAAAGTAGAAGTACTCAGATCTTGTACTTGAGTAAAAGTAGAAGTACTCAGATCTTGTACTTGAGTAAAAGTAGAAGTACTCAGATCTTGTACTTGAGTAAAAGTAGAAGTAATCAGATCTTGTATTTGAGTAAAAGTAGAAGTACTCAGATCTTGTACTTGAGTAAAAGTAGAAGTACTCAGATCTTGTACTTGAGTAAAAGTAGAAGTACTCAGATCTTGTACTTGAGTAAAAGTAGAAGTCAGATCTTGTACTTGAGTAAAAGTAGAAGTACTCAAATATTGTACTTGAGTAAAAGTAGAAGTACTCAGATCTTGTACTTGAGTAAAAGTAGAAGTACTCAGATCTTGTACTTGAGTAAAAGTAGAAGTACTCAGATCTTTTACTTGAGTGTTAGAAGTACTCAGATCTTGTACTTGAGCAAAAGTAGAAGTACTCAGATCTTGTACTTGAGTAAAAGTACTCAGATCATGTACTTGAGTAAAAGTAGAAGTCAGGTCTTGTACTTGAGTAAAAGTAGAAGTACTCAGATCTTTTACTTGAGTGTTAGAAGTACTCAGATCTTGTACTTGAGCAAAAGTAGAAGTACTCAGATCTTGTACTTGAGTAAAAGTAGAAGTACTCAGATCTTGTACTTGAGTAAAAGTAGAAGTACTCAGGTCTTGTACTTGAGCAAAAGTAGAAGTACTCAGATCTTGTACTTGAGTAAAAGTAAAAGTACTCAGATCATGCACTTGAGTAAAAATAGAAGTACTCAGATCTTGTACTTGAGTAAAAGTAGATTATATTTCACATCATTCATCCAGATCTGTGAAGTAACTAAAGGGATTAAATACATGAAGTGAAAGTACACCATGTACCTCTGAATGTAGTGAATGTAGTGAATGTAGTGAATGTAGTGATGTACTTAGTTAGTTCACACCACTGTTAATAACCCACCAGTCTTTAAATGAGGAGAGACACAAAGACTCTCTAAAGTACTTCAAGTCTCTGCTGTATTTGTAATTCTTCTTCTCTACACACAGATAATATTTTGGGCTGTTATCTGACTGTTGGAGCATGAATCCGGCGCTGCTTCACTCACTTTTGGACATGATGAAACTGCATTATTCAAAGAAGAACCCTGGAGTGTCCCAGGTGGGAGGAGAAAAGTTATTCAGGGTCTGAATCCACTTTCCCGTTATCATCACCACACACTTTTATGGCTGTTAGTGTACAGAACATCAATACATCTGGACTTCAACACGAAACGTTACAGAGAGGGCAAAGTGTGTTCTCAAACATTTATTACTCATTCATTAGAAAAGGATTTTGGGATCAATAGGGATTTTTTGAGTTTTCTGGAAGGCAGTAAGAGGACGGCCTCTTGAAGCTGTTTCTTATTCTTTAAAAAAGGCAATGTGTGTTCGAGCTCATTTATGGAAGTGGTGAAGATATGCTGCAATCTATAATGATGTTAAAATAATCACTGATTTGGTGAATTATGTGAAGCAAGTGGTCATGTTAGTTGACCAAAAACGCCACGGTTCGGGTAAGAAATGACTGTGGAAGTTGTTAAGTTGAGTAAGAAAAGCAATAAAAAAGACTTTAAAGCTACTTGTCAGTCAAGAATTCAATATGACTTCCTAAGTGGTACATTTCATTTGAGTCAACATCACTCTTTATAGGCTGAGCTTCATGACCAACCAGTAAGAACCGTGTTTATGTCCACACTTCTTTAAAAAAAAAAAGGATGTCAGGTATAGTGTGTGTGTGTGTGTGGTGTCTCTGTGGGTGTATTAATCATCCAGGTGTCGGTTCAGCACCTTTGTTGGAGAGCTGTCAATCATCCGGAGGCTGGAATAACACCGTGACCCCTGAACAGGTACTTGAGTAAAAGTAGAAGTACTCAGATCTTATACTTGAGTAAAAGTAGAAGTACTCAGATCTTGTACTTGAGTAAAAGTAGAAGTACTCAGATCTTGTACTTGAGTAAAAGTAGAAGTACTCTGATCTTGTAGTAAAAGTAGA
>NW_011354776.1:0-5664 GCF_000735185.1 Notothenia coriiceps
GTTGAGACGATCTGTTTATTTTCTGACAATAGATAAAACAATCAGTCTTACATCAGTTTCCCACAGTCACTCCTCTCACGTGGAACGTTTACAAAAGGGCAGAGGAAACGTGAGGGACACAATATATATGGGGGAAAGTCCTCACAACAATACACTCCTGACTACAGCGACCACACTTCAGAGGTTCCGCCCACTGATCTCCGACCTTGCCAGGTATTTAACAATCAATAAAATGAAGAACACAGAATAAAATAATATGAAACACAGAATTTGTGTAATTATACAAGAAACAATTAAATAAACCCCACTGCATATTTACATCTGTTACACTTGCGTGGGGAGTGTTGCAGTAGAAAATGTCACTGTAGCGCCCGGTGCATTAATGGGAAACCCTAAATGTTTGAGCACCCTCTATGAAACGTCAAGCTACCCCACAGCACCCCCAAAATAAATCTCTGGCGCTGCCACTGAGCCTGACTATTTGTGTTGGGGGGGCCCGACTTTTTTTTCTCTCCACAGGGGGGGCCTAACAGAAAAAGTTTGAGAACCACTGCTTTAATGGAAGCTGTTGCTCGAAGGTTTAACTGTGAAGTCCTGTAAGGTATTTTGTCTCGATCCCCGAGAGTTTTTCCCTCGCTCTGCCGCTGCTGATCTGTTGTGTAACAGAGTGTTTAAAAAAAAAAATCAATAGTAGTAATCAATAGTCTCACACAGGTGGAGCAAATAGCCCTTTACATCATCCTTCGCTCGTATCCGTATTACCTATGTTGGCCACATGGGGGCAGCAGAAACAAGATATTTACACAAAACTGACATTATCACCTATTTTTTTATACTTTATTGCGAGTACTTGCTTTAAAAGTCACCGTTTTCTTATTTTAAAAGTGTAATGAATATTTTATACATTTTCTATGAATTAAGGAATAAAAAAAACCATGTTATATCAAGTTTTAAAAGTTACGCTTGGCAAATATTTAATTATTTCCTCATCCAGCAGTAATAAGGCAACTTGATGGTTCATTAGAGTCTTGATGCTTATAGATGTGTTTATTGAAATGGATGTGAGTCCAATATTATCTCTCTTTTTGCTCCGTTTTTGGTCTCCGCCACCAAAAATAGTATGAAATAGAGAAATATGTGGATCTTTAGATGCGTAGTTCACCATCTAGTCTCGTACCGTGTCACTTTGCTGCTGAACAGGTAGAGGACAGTGACTTCATCAGAAACAAGTCTTGACATTGAAAATAAGTTTCCTTTAAATCCTTAACTTGGAGCTAAAAGAGGCTAAAATGCTCAGTAAAGCTTACGGAACTGCTGAGTCAGGTGCTGCTCTTCTTAGCGGCTTTTTACAGCAATGTCTCTCAAAAAGAACACTATAGATTTCCATCAGTGAACCAGAACCCTACAAATATCATAACCAACGATCCATAACTCAATACAACTCTCGGTAAAGCCCACAGGATTCAGCTTGAAAAATCTCACACACATTTCAGAATATCGTAGTTTTTGTGTACTCACAAGCTGGTTGTGGACAGATGACCCATACTGCTGCTTTTGAGACAAAGACTGTATTTAGTGCACATTTAGTTCAGTGAGTTTTGGCAACACTCACATTACATATGGGCCAAGCATTTCATTTGTATATGAGGTGAACTGTGTCTCGTCTTGTCTTCTCACCCAAAAATAACCTTTCTGTTAACAGGCATGTGGATTCTCTGTGGTCATTTTGCATCTCCTGAAGGAATCTTTGTTCTCTAAAGTTGTATTTTTCTAGTCCAATTGTCTTGGAAAATACAAATGCTAAATAAAGCCGCCATCACTTTTTATTGTATATATTTCACTTCTTGTTTCGTTCAAACACAAACAAAAATTTGTCACAATGAAAACCGGTTGAAGCGCGTGTAGAATTATTGGAACACGTATAGACCATTGTTATTGGATCTCAACAGCTAAAAGAGGGTGGCTTTTTAGACTTGTCTTCAGAGCTTTTGATGCCCCCTTAGGCCCACAGAGAACATAAACCCCGTCCTCAGTCTTGTGTCTGAGCCTTTTGTTTACCCAGAAGAAGATTTCATGTCAAAAGTTCATGAAACGTTGATTCGGTTAGTCTCTAGACTGTGTCCGGGCACCGAATACGGACTTGTTTGCCCACTTTCCATTGAATTCATCATATTTGTAGTACAAAGAAACCTCCTGCTCTGGCTCTGTGAACCAGCGCTGACCTTTCAGTCTGTCTCTATAGAACTTGTCCTGTGATCCTCTCCATGTGAGGACTCAGATTCCTGGGTCTGCGTGCATGTAGCTCGTGTTTTCTCCACATCTGACATCATGCTAATAATCCATCTGAAGCTCTGATTGATTTCATCTCGTTATGCGGTCGCTGCTGAGAGCTGTTTAGTTCAGGTTTATGTTTGCCAGCACTGAGGATTAAACGATCACAAGAAGAGAGTCCAACTCTTTTTTTATCACCTTCTTTACGGCGCTTTTATACATTTTCCATTTTGATTTACGCCGTCTCGTTAAAGTGTCTGCAGATGGGAGTTTTATTGACGTTTATCCAGCTTGTGTGGAGAGTGTTTTTGTGATTTTAAGACCGGTTTAAGATTGAAATGAAGTATGAAAGTGTTTCTCTGTTCCCTCGAGTGATTTGTGTTTTAACTCCAGCATCAATATGATTTCAGTGTATCGTATGATGAAGTGACTGGAAGTGGCTCTCATGCATCAGAGGACATGTTTCTCTAATCTAAGCTTTCTGAGTTTCGTCGTATTTCCAGTGTTTTAAAATGTGTGAAAGTGCGACAGAGCAGAAGCAGAAGTCGTTTGTCTCGAGGGTCGGACAGGACAAGGATTCGTCCTCTGGGTCTTTTGTGTCTTTCCTCCACTTAGACTTTAACATTCGTTGTGCACAACTTAGAGGAAGTTTCAGCCTGTTGGTGGAGACAGGACAAACATCAGGAGGTCAACTTACACTTCAAAACCACCACCAACGAAGAAGAAGCGTCTTTGTTGAGTCCTTTTGGAGTCATGTCTCTTTGTGGACTTCTGACACCCTTTGTGTTCATTTTGCACCCCGTACTGGTGGTCACGTTATGTCCATATTTGTTCTTATTGTTTCTCTTTGTGGTCATTTTGCATTTCTTGTGGATTATTTGCATGTTTTTTCAAAGAGAAACAATAAGAACAAATATGGACATAACGTGACCACCAGTACGGGGTGCAAANCTAACATGTAATGTATATTGTGCCATCGATTGGCCGGAGTAGAACGCAGTCAGACAAAATTCAATATGAAGTCTCTTCCGAGTACAAGTCGCAGGAACAGCCAGACGGTAAAAAAAACGTGACTTATAGTCCGGAAAATACGGTGAACATGTGTCCCCTCTGTGGAAAGAGACTCTGAAAGTTTCAGGAACAAAGATTCTCTCTCTTTTTGTCCTGATCCATTTCTATATAAACCTGTCTGAAAATGAGCTGATCAGATTTTGGCCACTTTATGATGTCATAACGATGTTTTGGCTTGAGTAACCATTAGCCAATCAGCAACCAAGGTAACCCCCCCACCTCATCACCTGAACCTCCTCCTAGAGCACCAATAGCCGCTTTCACACCAAGTACTTTGCCGTACTTAGTTCCCAGCAAATAGTGCCCCCATGGAACTAAGGCTGGAGCCACACGAGGACGATAACGCAAACGGACCGAAATTGATATAAAAAAAGTATTCCGTCCACACGCAACAGAAACGTGTCCGTTCACACGAGACCACTCCAAAGCGCTGCAGACGCTGTAGTACATATGCAGGCCTGTGAGTCGCGCTGTAGTCTGCCACAAAAGCAGCGAAGAAGACTTCCCGCGCATGGTTGCCATGGTTGCCCTTCTGTTTATTCTCCGCTGTGGACGCTTTGGCTCTTGTTCTCCCTCCCCGAGGCAAGCGTGTGCTCCTGCTGTAAATCTCTCCGGTTAGTCCACCAGCAGATGGAAAACACCCACCTCTCCGCCTCTTCCAAGGGACGAGGGGAGCGTGCGGCAGAGTTTCAGTTAGATTTTTTTTCACCGCTCCCAAGTTATTCTCTCTCCATTGTTGCGCGGGGCTAATGCTAATGCTAATAATGCTAATACCAACAAATACAATGGCGGCTTCACAAGACGTTTCAGAGTTTTACGGGACGTGGTTTGCAATCCGCCAAACCAATCTGAAATTAGTACTTTTTTCTCCCCAGGATAGTACCACCTCTCTAGCAGGCACTAAAAATGGGGGTGAAAGTTCTCGGAACTAAGTTCTCTTTTTGGTGTGAACGCAAAATCCCAGGAACTATCGGAAATAAATGGGAAAAGTACGGGGACAAGTACTCCGGTGTGAATGCGCCTATTGTGTTTTTTTTAACCAAATGTCTCTGAGAGGGGCGTGGGGAGAGGCTCCTTATTTTCATCTAAAGTAACAGACAGAGAATCAGCACTTTTGAAACAGGGCTGAAACAGAGGGGATTATGGGTAATGCTCCAGTGATCTGATTGGTGTTTCAGCCAATCAGAGACAGGCTCTGGATATATCTGAGACCTGGGATATATTGATGAAAAACAGTGTAATAGGAGACCTTTATTTGCCGAGGTGCAGCGGATACAGGAGGGTTTTCAGTCTAACGTGTTGTCGATGTTTTGCTGTCCTGACATCAATGGGGATCTCTAAATAAATAAATCTCCACAACACTACCATTCTCCAATCACATTAGCATGAATCTCTGGTTTCCTATGTTGCTCGTTCTCTGTCTTGCGTCACATATTCATTAACGATATTCCCTCATTCAGGTCCCTGTGTGTGAACCATCGTTGGCCATAACCCTGACTCTGTCTCTCAACACACAGCCGGCTTGTTTTACTCCACAGAAATAGGAGCGCGTCTATAAAAAGGCGTCAAATCAAAGGCGGCCTCCCACGATCAGCTGGAGGCTTCACATCTCCTCATGTCCAACAGAAAAGTGAAGAAGAGGAGGGCCTTCATCTTCCTCCTGCTGCTGTGATTCAGTCAGACCTGCACTCCTTTATGTGTTGGCCATGTTCGACCAATCATATGAGATCTATTGATACCAGGAAAACCTTTGTGGTAATTAATAAAGTTTAGATTTATAGAAGCAGCGTTTTCTCTTCTCTTTTCTGCGTCGCGAGCAGCAGAGGCTCAGCGTGTCAGTGATGCTCTGCCTGGTCATATATATACAACGTGAGATCAACATCTACAGGACATACTTACATCAGAGTGGCTGACATGCATGGTCTCCACAGGATGAATCATAATGTAGAATACATCTCAACTATGGGAGAGTCCATCAAACCTCCACACAATGACAGAAAATTACCACAAAGAGACACAGAGTCAACTACATTAGATCCAACATAACAAATATTGGATGCAAAATGACCACAAGGACAGACACAATGAACAAAATGCAGCAAAGTTGCCCCGCATTAACACAAAAGTTTGAAAACTGACCACAAAGAGACACGGAATTGACAAAAAGAGGTCTAAAATGAACAGATACGAAATGACCACAGGGATGGAAGATGAATAGAGATGTCCCGATCCGATCACGTGATTGGGGATCGGAGCCGATCACGTGATTTTCGGGAGAAAAAAATCGGGGATCGGGATTTTTTTTCTTTTTTTTAATAAATA
>NW_011354777.1:0-3770 GCF_000735185.1 Notothenia coriiceps
ACCCGCCGACACGTGCTACGCCGAGGGTCCTGCCGACACCAGCCCTTGCTCCGTTGGGGGTCCCACTGACGCTGGCCCATGTTCTGTCCAGGGTCCCGTCAACGCCTGACCCGCCAGGGGTTCCACCAGCTCATTCCCGTCCTTGTGCCCGGCCGCCTGAGAGCTGCTCACTTCGGTTAAATGGATTCCTTGCGGCCCTCACTTACGTTGTTTCCCTGCGACTAGTCCCTCCCACCGGGGAAGCATGGAGAGACGCAAGGAAAGCACGAGAAGCAGGGAAATGAGTTTTAAGAGCAATGGGACGTCGTTTCCTCCGGAGCGTCACGTGAAGCGACGTCCGTTTGTGATGGCGCCGCACAGCTGATCGTCTGACAGCAGCCAGATCAGTGCATGCGCTGCATCGTCCAATCAGTGAGCGGTACACAGTAAGGGGGCGGGGCGAGTGTCTGAGGATTTCACCGGAGGATGGTCTGGTAGTTCCTCGATCCTCGGTCCTCCGGCCACTGGGACGCTACTCAAGATGGCGCAGACAAATCAACTTCCGGTGATACCGAGACCGAGGAGCGAGGAAATGAAAAATAAGAGAAGTGAAACGCACCCTTCTTTACCTCTCTTGCCATCTCTCCTTTCCCCTCCTGTCCTTACCTATCCTCCCGTTTCCTCTCCTTCACCTCTCCTCCCATGTGTCTTCTTTCCTTTCCTGTTTCCTCTCCTTCTCCTTTCTTTCATTCACTACTTCCCTGGTGTCCTCTCTCTGTCTTTCCTTTCCTTGTGCCTTCTTTCCCATAACTTTCTTTCCTTTGTTTCATTCACTTATCTTCTCTCTTGTTTCCTCATCTCTCTTCTCTCTTCCCTTGTCTTTGTGTTTTCCCTTGTCCTCTCCTTTACCTCTCCTCTCATGTGTCCTTTATCCTTTCCTTTAATTTCCTTCAACCTCCTATCATCCTATTTCAAATTCTTTAATCTCTTTCCCTCGTTCCTTTCCTGTTTCCTCTCCTTTAATTTCATTAACTCTTTATTTTGTGTTTCCTTGCCCCTCTTACCTGTCCTATTCCTTCTTTTGCTCCATTTGCTTCTCTCATTTTCACTCTTGTTTCCTTTCCTTTCTCTATCTCTCTTCTCCTTGTTTGTTCTCTATTTTCCACTTATACACTCTCCCGTTTCCTCTCTTCTGCTTATCCCACATTTCCCTCCTTCCTTTCCTCTCCTTCCCTCCTCTCCTGTCCCCTCATTCTTTCATTTCCTCTCCTCTCTTGCTGTACACTTGGCTTTAATTATTACTAATTTGTCTCCTCAAGCTAATGTTTATTTTTCTGCCACCCTTCATTCTGTGATCCCTCTCCCTGAAGCGAGTTATTAAACCCAGAGAGAGCGTGGAGAGGAGGACAAGAGCAACCATTCACACAGCAGCCAGCTTCTTAACCGCTGAAAGCTGTCACCTCCTTAGTGTGTGTGTGTGTGTGTGTGTGTGTGTGTGTGTGTGTGTGTGTGTGTGTGTGTGTGTGTGTGTGTGTGTGTGTGTGTGTGTGTGTGTGTGTGTGTGTGTGTGTGTTCTAAGCCTCTCCAATACAGCTGTCAGGGCAGCAGCCTCATTCATCCGACACTGAGACGTCGTACACGGACTTAAAGTCTTTCCACATTTAGTCGCGCCTGCCCAGATTCATTAATTCACAGATGCATTAATTCATGAAGTGAAATATCACCCTCCTATTTTTAATGCTGCTTTAAATAGAAAGGACATGACCAAACTTTGCACTTTCGACAAACATAGAAAATGTACTTTGTGACAGTCCTGTGTTTGGGTTTTAGGGGGAAAACATCCTATTTACAGTATTTGGCAGATGTTGTATGAATATCAGAAAAGTGTCTGTCTGTATTCAGACCTAATGTGTATAGGTCCTGTGCATGTGTGTGTTTGTACCATAACGGAGTGGAAAACTGAAGCTTCCTTGAGTGCACACTTTTATATTAAAGTATACAGTTGTTTGCCTCATGAGGCTTTGATGGGACAATAGAAACTGGTTACTATTGCCCAAAATGTTTTTGAACCATAGCTATGGTTTTATTTGTGTGGTATTTAAAGAAAAGTATTTCAGTAACGCCCTTCAGATAGCTGTAGCGTTTCCCCCCCAAAAAGGGCAGTGTATGTTGTATGGAGCTTTCAAAATCAAGGTACATATGTTAGTATTGGATCAGATGGCAGGACTCCGTATACGCAAAATGATTGATAAAACTTGGATAGGAATTCTGCAAAAATAACATAAAATTGAAGAGAAAAAACAGTCGACCGTGTGTAATCAAGTACAATTGAAAAACCATTATAAATAGATGTTCCAATTAGGGCTGCACGATATTGGAAAAAATTGACATTGTGATATTTTCTTCCCCTGCGATATGAAAAAATACAGGAATTGAAGAAAAGACAGTTTTTTTCCGCAAACCATCCTTTCTTGAACTTTAATGCTATACAATATTTATCCGGATGAAGGATTTGAGTCACGGACGTCTGGATCTTAAGTTATCAGAGCAGCAAGCTAAGCTAGCTCGATTATCCTGCTGTGATCTGATCAAGAATGATTGTGATTGGTGGTTTGCTGTGCATGCAGAGCCGGCATGTCACTCGCTCAAGTACCCCTTACATGAGAGCAGCACGAGTTTTCCTTTTGTAGCAAGCAGCAAAAATAATTGTAACATGAGGTGTTTGAGTTCATTTGCCTACTTAATATCGCACGTCCTAGTTCCAATGTTGTTTGTGCCATTTGGGGAAATAGAGACAGGACAGGAATGGAAAGAAATAGGAAGCGAGGTGGAGAGAAAAAAATAAGTGTTTTCCACGATGGATGAATAAAAGTGAGAATTGGAGAGGAAAAGAGGGAGGATGGAGGAGTCAGTGAAAGGATGAGGAGGAGGAGGATAAAGAGGATGAGGAAGAGGAGGAGGAGGACTGTTGCATTCTGGGCATTCTGTGCCACGCGTCTCACAAGGCCTGCTGGGTCATTCATCTCAGTTAGGAAGCTGTCCAGGCCACTCTCTGCAGACTGCAACACATAATCGTACACACACACACACACACACACACACACACACACACACACACACACACACACACACACACACACACACACACACACACACTCTTAAAGTGTTCAAATCCATGTAGGGACCCTTCACGTCCATTGTATCACTCTAAACACAACTTACTTCATTTTCTATAGACGTCGTTAACCCTGATATCATGTATGTTGTCTTCATATTGACTTGTACATAAGCATAAGCCCTTACATTCAACAATAAGCAGTACGATTATAGAAGTAAAGCAGAAGAAGTACGTTATTTTCCACTTAGACATCCTCAAAATGATATTCAAATAAACTTACAGTAGCTTTACAGTACTTAGTTTGGACTTTATTTATGTTGTATATCATTTTCATGGTGTTTATTTGCTATAAAGCGCCTGTAAGAGCTGTTGAAAGCGTTATATACCTGCCATGTTTTTATTGGTTTACTTAAGATGCTCAGGGTAAGGAGGATCCGCTCTAAACTCTCTAACCCTGAAAACAACCTTGTAAGAATTATTCCTGCATGTTTTACAGTCATTCCCCTCAGGTGTGATCACATTTTACTCACTGGCCACACGGCTTACAGTCCAGTTCTAGAGAGCAGCAGTTTCTATAGGAGATGATTGACAGTCAAAACACATCTATGGCTACAAAAACTAACATTTTCCTATTAATACCTCAACTGTTTCCTTTTAAAACTGAAAAACATCC
>NW_011354778.1:0-5808 GCF_000735185.1 Notothenia coriiceps
ACAACCGACTCGAAATGCGGTGCAGCTTTTGCGGGCTTCACGTAACGCCCATGTTTGCCTATAAATAGTCAAAGAAACGCCCTTTGATTCATTCATTTTGACTGACTGCATGCAGAAGATCGCAGGAAATGACGACAGAACAGCTAAAAAAAACATCTCACATCGTGTCAGATTTTGGTTATTTTGGGGAGGTCGAGATAAATCATATTGTTTGGTGGATGCAGTTTGAACCAGAGTAGCAGCATGGAGGTCGGATCGTCACCAAAATAAATATAATAAGTGGTCCGTAAAAGGTTGGTGACAAAATAAATACACATAGCCTTCCTCAGGCAGTGTGTTTGTACCGGGGACAGGAGACCCCCCCTTGATGAGAAACTGTAAGAAATGATCGGGGAATCCCTCCGCAGTGGAGTCATGACGACTGGATCTGAATTATGTTTTTGTATTTGGCGGTTAGTGTCCCAGCTGTCGATCAGATGTGCGCAGCGTCTCCACTGCAGCCTGTGCATCTCAACCCCCCCCTTCTCCGCAGCAACTCTATATCCACCAGTTAAAGGACATACAACTAATGTGTTGTGTTATATTGGCTGTACAATTTACCACATATGGTGCAGTTTAGACGTAATTCTGTCCTCCTGCTTACCGCATCATTTATGAGAAAACATTTCATAACATTAACACAACATATTCGAGGTGGTTTTAAATAACATATGCGTATTTATTTATTTCTCCAAGTTATGTTTTTGTGTGCACTGAGGAGTCTCAAACAGGCGTTTGTTTAATCATTTTAAGATTGGCTTTAATCAATGTTTGAAAATGAATTCTTCATATATGATAAATGAGAGGTAACATTTTATTTATGGTATTATTTCCACATATTTCTCTTCAATTCTTCCTTCTGCCAACGGTTTTGTGCTTAGTGCGTACGCATGGGTTAGAGTTTGTGTGGAGGACCGCACGTTTTCCCGTCAAGTTACCATTTTATAAATCGCAAACATTGCGTAGAAACTGCCGTACGCCATTTTTTGAGCGTATATCCCTTTATAAACGAGGCCCCTTGTCTTCTCTGCTCAGTCATGCCTTTCTCTAGCTTCCAGAGAAAATACACACACAAATTCATGGTATGAGTAATAAATAACGGATCAATGAGACAATCTAATTTTTTTAAATCTACTATCCCTGTTTTTCCAGAACCTCTGGTTTGTGCCATCAGCTAGATTGCACTATGCTCTCATGCTCTGACACCAAGCAAGTGTGTAGGATTTAGTGGCATCTAGTGGTTACATTGCAACCAAATGGATACCTCTCCGCTCACTTCCTCAACAAGCACGTCAGACAACCTTCTGACGGCAGACGTTCATATTGTGGTACTTCTGGCCCTAATTCCAGCAATGTAAAATCAGACATCTAGAACTCCCTATATGTGTACTATTAAAACAAAAATACTTTGCACACGAGAAGCATTTTTCACCAGACCTACAGTGTACCACAGATATTTCTCCTTATTTGGGCAGAGGATCAGAAAAGGGAGTACGTGGGGGGTGTTGTTGGGGTTCAGAGGGATCAGGTGTGAGTATTTGACCGTGCACAAGGGGAGTCTTCCTTTCCGAGATAAATGAAGAAACCTGGTATCAGCAGGTCATGTGTAATAAGCATGCATGATTAATGTACTTAAAGAAGAATCACCTAAGGGACACTTTAAGCTGATCAGGAAACCAAGCTGTGCTATGATGAATGCTCTCTTGAGTTCAAATACACACTCCTTTGGCACATGGGACACCTTTTTGCTTGCCTAATTGCCTTGGCATAGAAAGATGATTCATTTGATCTTGCTGATTTATTTTCCTAACTGGAGCACATCTACAACTTTACATTTCAAATAAACTTTTAGCTTTATTTTTAATGATGTTTGACCGATATTGATATCTTACACTGATGACGTTTTTTTTTTTATGTGCTCGGAGTATATGAAGCAGTCAAAATACTGCAATTACCTCCGGCAATCTGGTGGGTTTTTTTTTGTCTTTATGTAAACCACAACGGCTCATTCATTCGTGTTCCAAGTCATTCCTCAGGCTCAGTGTGGCATGATGTAAACACATACATCATCCACAGGGCTAAGCTACTCTAAATAACTCTTTGGTGGGGGACCTTTGATAATGAGCTAAACTCAAGTTCCCAATGCAATGTTCAGTGATAGTCAAATGAGATGAAATAGAAAGATCATCTTAAATGCAATATCCACTCTTTTGGAGAGTGATCATCTATCTGGTAATATGCACCAGGACGCAGGGAAATCTCAGTGAAGTTGAAATTGATAGCTGTCTGATATAGTGTACCAAAACTAAAATATTGCTTGTCTTATTTGCAGTAGCGAAACCACGTTGGTAAAAAGATATGGGAAGATTCCAAACATTAATATTACATTTGAAGAGAATACCAGTGCATTCTGGGTGGTTTGTAGCCTTAATATTGTGGGACAAGTCAGTTTATAATGTGTCAGTAAGAGTTAGTCAGTGTTGAGTGTTTATATAGCTAAGTATAACCTAAAAAAGTATCTGATTGCTCATGCAACGTGATTTCGAGGCAATACATATCTGTGGAAATATAAATATATTTTTCTGTTGTCTTTCCTGGAGACACATACACGGACAAGGCAATCTGTCAAACTGCCAAGAATTGCTGGTGTCGCAGTCACAGATGATGAGGAGCTCAATGACTGAAGGTAGGAAAAAGCTCACAGAGAAAATGATTCTGACCGCTTTCAAGAGTCTGACAGGAGAGCGAGAGCATGTGAAAGACTGACTACAAAAACAATGTGGTTGATTTTCTGGCAAAGCACTTCATTTTCTATTTAACCAAAGTTCCAATAACATTTGACATACGCAACATTGGAAAAGGTTTTCAATGAACATATCTGAAAAGTCGCAAAAATGTTCATACTTGAAAACCATATGGGACAATGTATTTTCTTCGTTCTTTGCATGGTTCTCCAGGATAACAATACAATGTGTATTTTTTTTTCTTTTTAAACTTTATTTAACCAGGTGAAAGCCCCTTGAGATCAAAATATCTCTTTTTCAATGGTGACCTGCAGCACATTGATAACAACTACAGACACCCCTAGCTGCTTGTAAACAAGGCTTCAGATTAACTGTTTAAAACCTGTTATGAATACCAGCAGATAAAGATTGCTGGCCCCGTCGTCCCTGAGAGCAATTGTACTCAAGTGAGAAGTATGTCTTAAAAACTGAAATCAAGATCAAATGAATGCTGACATGAAGCACCGGACAGGACATGTTCTTAAGTGTTCTAAACTGTTATTGGCCTAAACCTAACCTCCTGCATATGTACAACCAAATGGAAACCTGAAGGAGAGACTGAGGAGGGGTCCCTCTCCCAGGACAGACATTCATGAAATCTAGGAGACACAGCCTGTGTTGATGTATGTGCTATAAAAATGAATTTACAGACTGGATACCTCGTAAAAAAAGACCAAATGCAAATTTCACAATCTATGGCAATGTAGAATTATTATTACTGCCGGTCTTACGTGCATAAATTGAGCAAAGTCTTTCATATCTATTCCATTTTATTGGAATCTCTTTCCGTTTCATTTTCCCAAAAAGTAAAGAAAGGAAAAAAAGAACAAGATTTATTGTCGCTCATCCATTCCTATTTCTCAAAATGCCCGGCCTCCTGTTGGTTTCAAGGCTGGGGTTCTTTGACCACCGCCATGCCTGCAATTCCTCCCACACAGGAGAGAATGGCATGACATTTACCAGAGCTGCAAGGCGGTAATACATTTTTTTTGAAATGGCACGGCTGGAATATACAAAGCTGAAAGGACCCACGCTGGGCCCCACTGGGACTCCTTCACACCAGCCTGCTAAGCCATTCAGATGGGGGCAGTAATTACAGGCATAGAGGCAAAGCTGAACTAATTCATACAAGGTGTAAAGCATTCGCAGAGCAAATGTCGGTCAGTTTACTGTTGGAAAACCCCGTTGAATTTAACCATAACCATTATGACAGATATTTGTGATGCTCCACTGATTTGCAGCGACCACACTTTTTAAAATGATCAATCTCCTAATGACTTTAAACCCAAGAATTTAATTTGAGTTGATTTATTATACACACATACTCACAGCTAAGGCCACGAAACTTGAGAAGGAAGTTAATCAGAGACCACACTTATGTATCTGTTATTTTTTTAAACATTTATGCTCATTGGTCACAGTTTTATTACTACAGCATTTTATCAACTCATCTCATTGGACCACAAAACGGACAAGATTTCCACCTCCAATTAGGAACTGGCGCTTCATCAAAGTATTGTGTTGCTTGCTACCATACCAAACTGTACAACCACAACCACACTAGAAAATACAAAGTAGCAATGAGGTCTGCCATTACTTTGAGTCACACACACAAAGATATTCAATTTACCTAACACTGTGAAGGTTATTTATATCCATCGACAGCCATTTGTCCATTAATTGATTGTTTGTAGAACACCATTGGGAGCAGTAACCTCCAGCTCTGAGGCCATATTTCAGATTTTAATTGGATGTCTTCACAGTAGCATTGAGAGGTCTCTGTTGCAATACAAGGTAGGAAACTAAGAATACCACTGCCCTTTCATTATCCCTATAAACACTACCGTTGCTTTACGGTGACATCAGAACTTTAGTAAACTTTGAATACCATACAAGCACTTATCAACTGAAGTTACGATTGAAAGGCATGTATTGTGCATGTCTGTCTTGTGTGTTTGCCAGTTCATTTTGTTGTTTAAACAATTTCAAATGTCTGAGACAGCAAACAAAAACATCATCTCAGTGGGGTGGCACTGAAGCAGTCATAATCAAAATCACATCTCAGCGTCTTTGATATGAGAGCTGACCCCCCTGTGAACATGGAAATCAATCTCTTTGACTGGCACTGAGCTGTTTATTTTTTCATTACATGAGTAAAAAAATACAGTGCAGTATTTTCACAAGGACCTTCTTTCATTCAATTTTTTTTCTATGAAATAATAGAGCTGGTGAAATGTGTTTGTATCTGTGAAAAGCTACAGTTGGTAACCTGTTCCTTTTCAGATAAAGGCCTCTGTGGACTTTCTTTGATACAATACGTTAGCTAGAATCCATTGAGGAAGAGGGCAGGTATGTGTGTAAAAGTATGTATGGGGAAATGAAAGGCATCAGGTGATCAAAGGAAAGTCTAAAAACATCAGTATGATAGAGAGAAAAGAGATCTTCTAACCCACGTATATCTTCAAGTACTTTCGAGACAGATACAATCTTGTAATAGCATGAGAATGGAACTTTTGTATCATGCAGAGAAGCGCAAAATAAGTAAGTTAAACGTCACCTATTATGCAAATTACACTTTTTCATTTATTTTACACATAAACATGTGTCCCCTCTGTGTAAAGACATTCTCAAAGTTTCAGGAAAAAGGTTTCGCTCACTTTTTGTCCTGATCCATTTATATAAAAACCTGTCTGAAAATGAGCCGATCAGATTTTGGCCACTTTATGATGTTGTAACGATTTTTTGGCTTTTGTAACCATTAGCCAATAACCAGCCAAGGTAACCCCCCCCCACCTTATCACCTGAGTCTCCTCCTAGAGCACCATTGTGTTATTTTCAACCAAATATCTCTCAGAGGGGCGTGGGGAGTGGCTCCTTATTTTCATCTAAAGTAACAGACAGAGAATCAGCAAGGGACTGAAACAGAGGGGGATTATGGGATGCTACAATGCATGATCTATTTGGTGTTTCGAGCCAAAACACTTCA
>NW_011354779.1:0-1388 GCF_000735185.1 Notothenia coriiceps
ATGATGTGTAAAGACTGATATTGTTCTATAATCGTCTGAAACAGTTAAGTCATGATGTGAAACGGTTAACAAAGAAAAAGGGAAACTCAAGCTGCTGCTACACTTTATTTTATCTAAAATCAAGCACTTTAAGATGCACATATTTTCAAAAACTATTTTATTTATTTCTCTATTTTATTTTTAAATGCAGCCCGAGAGGAACATTACACATATCCACAGTATTTACTGTATATCTGTATAGTTCAATGTTAATTGACAATAAATATTGTTGTTTTTGAATTGTACTTTCTTTATTTGATTGGCAGTCAGTTGTTGATTACATGCAGACGTTGATAAAGCTACAGGCTACTTCAATATATATCACACTAATTCATAAAGCAACTTATACATTTTGATGTTCCGGACCTCTGCATGGGGAGATTTTCTCTAACTGGACCTCGTTGAATTTTAGTTGAATACCCCTGTTCTAGGGACTAGGCTGGCTAACATATGGAAGCCTGTTTGCACCACAGGAAAACAAAAATATACTATATACAAATATTAAATTATATAATATAAAAAAAAAATATATATATATATATATATATATAAAATATATATAACTATATTGACTTACTATCTCAATATATTGACTTAGCTATCTCAATATATTGACTTAGCTATCTCAATATATTGACTTACTATCTCATTATATTGAGTTATATATATATTATTTTATTCAAACAATTATGTCAAATACAGAATAAGGCACATACTGTAGACATCAATGTTCATCATATAAGCGGTACAACTTTATATTAAGGTACACAAATTAACCATCAACTAGATGTTAATTAACATGCATATTAGCAGTATATTGGCTCTTTATTAGTCATTATAAAACACTACATGACCATATTCTACAAGTAATATGCCATTAGTTGAGAGTTTTTCCTCAATAACCCTCTAATTAGTCCTTATTTATTGCAAGTAAGGAAGTTGTTGTACATGAGCTTTGGTCTTAATATGCTGTCCTCAATATGTCTAAATAACTCAAGATGAGGTATTTCTATCTAAGAACATGTTCCCTATTTTAAAGTCAAGTCTTGTTCATAACCAATAAGCTAGTAGTTTGAGTCTAATTGACCTGAACAGGTTCCCTATTCTAAAGTTGCCTCATCTTAACACTTTGTAAATACATTATAGCACACAACTACGGAAATTAACCTCAACAATACATGAACAAAGTAGGCACACGTTGAAATATCAGTTTTATTAATGAACCACTAAAGAGAGATTCAGACACATACACAGGGTTGCCAACTCTCATGCATCTGGCGTGTGACACACGCTTTCACTCTCAATATCCCACGCTCTCACGCTGCCCAAACTATTCTCACGCCAAATAC
>NW_011354779.1:1414-4283 GCF_000735185.1 Notothenia coriiceps
ATGACAAAGTAGGCACACGTTCAAATATCTGTTTTATTAATTAACCACTATAGAGAGGTTCAGACGCATCCCAAAACATGTCAAGTTTCTCCAAGGCTGAGAACACATATGCAGCCTTTACTTTTTAATAAAAGCAGATTTTGAACATATTTTATATATTTGTGATCATACTGTGTGACCTGCTTGTATGTACTTACTCAATAGGTGTACTGTTCTCTCTATGTGTTGTACTGTCTCAGTGTGAACATAGATTACACAGCCAGCCAAACTCTTTTGAGAGCCAGGGAATGAGCAGCCATGCTCCTTTATTGACTTATTTGCAGTCCACTGACATTCACAACAGAGTAAGTAAGTTACAAGGCACTTAATGATCTCTAAGTGTAACATGCACAGATTACTTGTAGAATATGGTCATGGAGAATAAGGCATTAATAAGTGTTTTATAATGACTAATAAAGAGCCAATATGCTGCTAATACAGTATGCATGTTAATTAACAACTAGTTGATGGTTAATTTGTGTACCTTAATATGAAGTTGTACCGCTTATATGATGAACATTGATGTCTATGTGCCTTATTCTGTATTTGACATAATTGTTTCAATAAGAAAAAAAAACAGTATACAACTCAACATTGAGATAGCTAAGTGAATATATTGAGATAGTAAGACAATATATTGAGATAGTCAATATATTGAGATAGCTAAGTCAATATATTGAGATAGTAAGACAATATATTGAGATAGTCAATATATTGAGATAGCTAAGTCAATATATTGAGATAGTAAGACAATATATTGAGATAGTCAATATATTGAGATAGTAAGTCAATATATTGAGATAGTAAGTCAATATATTGAGTTACAGGATTTGTTTTCCTGTGGCGCAAACAGGCTTCCATACTAACAGGCTCATTCCCACTGTTCAATTATTAAAGCCCATGGGTTCAGGAACTTCCACATGTTTTTGCACTCTTCATATTTTATTTCATAGCAGTCATCGGGAGAGAATTAATTATTAACAGTGCCGACTGCCGAGTCCCCGGACATTTTCCAATGGTTCGTTTTCGTTGGCAGCTCCAGATGATTGGTTAACTTTCTTTTGTTGTATTGCCAGAGGTTTTACTCTCACACACAGTAACTGTATTATGTACAGTACAGCATACGCCTGCATATGACTGTTCTTTCACCCTGTGGTTACAGATTGCATTGTTTTCATCAGTGCAAAAATCATTTCACCCAAATCGAGCAATGTCCCAGTAATATTTAGTCTGTTTGTCTACCAATTACGTTTTCAGCAAACTTTGTTTTTCTCACGTTTATCTAAATTTGCCTTTATCTCCCCCGCTCAGATCTACTGACTACGGCTCAACATACGACAGAATGAACGACAAAGTGGGAACCAAAACTGTCCTGAGTTACCTGTACGTCTGTCCAACTAACAAGAGAAAGGTGAGATGTTGCATGTTTATTAGTTTTTTGTGTCAATTGTCCAACATATGTGACCTGCTCCATCGAAATCAGTCGCATTGACCCGAAGACACATTTTGAGTTGTATACACTGTTGGAAAGAGGAGATTCCTAGCTTTCTAATGATATCAGGATTGTCATCATTTTGAGAAAAAGGCCTTTAAAGTGTTCTCTTCTCTGGAATCCATCGATCTGATTGGTTATTAGCAGAGCAAATGATCAAAATGATACGGAGGGAAGATATTTTCGTTTGGATTACTGGTCTGGGGGAAGCTCGCGAGTGTGTGTGTGTGTGTATACGTGTGTGTAATTTTGCGTTTGTGTGTATTGTGTTTGTTTCCCGGGGAAAACACTCACGAGAAACACCGGCTGTTGTTATGCCTGCTGTGACGTCAAATTACTCCGTTCTCCGCTTGTAATTATGCCGTTACAAGCTTCAAAGTTGTATTTATCATCTGAATTTGCTGAAACAAGCTTAATATTCTGAAAGCCAGGACTTTGTTTATTTGAAATCAGATGAAAACAAACTGTAACGGACCCTGCCGTGTTATCTATGATTACTATACGCCTTACATTCATAACTTCAGCCGGAGGGAGGGGAAGCAGCGCTGCGGAACAGCAGAGTGGCGAGGGAGAGCTGTCATCTTCCCTTTACAAGCTTAAAAAATGTATTTATCGTGTGATCTTGGAAATAAAGGTTTCCTATTCTGAAAGCCAAGACTGTTTATTTAAAATCAAACAAAACACCCAAACCCCGAAAAACTATTTTTTTCGCAAATCCACGTTTATTTTGAAATGAGCCGTTGCGACTGATTTCGATAGAGCGGGTCACATTATGTTTAAAATTAGAGATGCACCAAATACCGATCAGATACAAGTGTTTAAAGAGGCCCTATTGTGCTTTAGTTTTTTTGGGAGGGTTGTCCATTTCCTGTAGTGTATATATGTTTTTTTGCATGTAAACGGTCTGCAAAGGCTAACATCCCTGTGTTCCCTCCAAAGGGAGTTTCTCTTCCACACTCTCCCCCCCTGAAATGCTTCCGTTGGACTCCTTTGTTTACTACCCAAACAGAGTGACATCACTTTGTAACACTCATGCTAGCGCTCCAACACATTGAACATGATTTAGGTTGGACGTGACTCTGTTGTTCTAATTATTAAGTTAGTTGCAGTTGTATGTCTTAAGTGTAATTTGGCATGCTTTTATTTTGAAGGCAAGTTTAAGCTGTTAACAGGAAGTTGTTGTTGCTATGGAGACAAGAAAACTTTCACAGCGGGCGGAACTTTTCCTAAAGTCTGCGATAATAAAACCCACCCATTTAGAGGGAAGATATGATTGGTCAATTGTACTGTCATTTGACATTACTCTCTCGTTCAGTTACTATAGCGGGCCCTCTGTGA
>NW_011354780.1:0-2809 GCF_000735185.1 Notothenia coriiceps
CCACACACACACACACATACACAAACACACACACACACACACACACACACACACACACACACACACACACACACACACACACACACACACACACACCCCTTTCACTCCCCAGCGTGCACTTCCTTTGTCAAAACAAAACACATAATAATACATTAGCACTCATAAACACACACACTGGCGCTGGAGGAGTGTTATGGAAGTTAAACAGAGTTAAAATGTATTTTTTTTTTATTTATTTTTTTATGAAAGTTCCCAAAGTGTGGCACAGGACACATCATGAGTCCTCTGGAAGTTCCATTCAGGAAATTGATGCAAATGTAATTAATATATGATGAGGTATTCCTAAAATACAATACAGAGAGAGAGGCTCAGCGTTAAGAGCAAATGATCATCCAAACTTGCAGAGAAAAGCAAAAAAAAATACTTTCAAACTTTTTTTTCTGTAAATGTGTGAGGTTACAATCTCAGGAATATTCAACTTTGTTTTCTAGAGAATACGTTTAAATCTTTTTAGTAATTTCCCCACTTTTTCCCCAAATGTTTTCTTGTAAATGTACAATTTTCCTTAAAAGAAAACGTGTCTTTCCATCTCTGTGACCCTGGCTTTAATAAACCTTTGGATGATGTTGTGATTTAATTTGGTCCAAGCAGCAAAAGGGGCTGCTTTTATTTATGCGAGCACGAGAAATAAACAACAAATACAACCGTTTGTTATGTTTGAACTGTCTCCAGAGGAACCGTTCAGCTGGAGAGGGCAGAGGGCCGTCGCTTATTATATTTCTATATGTTTAACAGAATCTGTAAAGCCACTCATTTCAATAACAAGCTACATATTTAATGAGATAAAACATATGTTTGCATGTTGTGATTGATGCGTGCTCTCTCGTGCAACACAAGCATGCTTTTGTTTCACATGCACACCTTGAATAACTTTGACGTATAGACTAATTATATTTCTCTACTGTCTGTGTCAGATCAGGAATGAAGAAAGAAGAGAAAGGTCTTCTTCTTCTTCTTGCAGAGATGTTTCTTTCTTTCATAGCCTCAGTTTTTTTAAAGGTTGCATGATATTTATTCTTCGGAGTCTAATGAGATGCACATACTTGCTTTTATTCCAGTGGTTTATAAATCTCTCTGCAGGAGAAACAGAGAGGGTATTGAAAGATCCCCTGCAAACAAACTCTGCTTTTTTTTACTAATGTCAAATTCACTGCAGACAACAAGTTGGAACAAATACCAATAAGTGAAGAAACATCAGACGAAAGAAGCAGCTTAGGAAACGAGAGAACGGTCTTCTTCTTGTAGAGATTAGATGTTAAACAGAAGGAGACAAAAGTGTTTTTACTAACATAATTACACAAATATACTGGGCAAGATTGTTGCAGTGTATCAACAACAACATGACGTATGTTGACGTATACAAGGAAGGTTTCTCATTTCTCTCGACTCCTCGGTTCCCCTCCTCGACTCCTCCGCTCGCATCTCCTGTGGGCGGGACTAATAAGACACGAGGAGGGGAATTAGAGGAATGAGAAGCCTTCAAGATGTCTCCTGACGTAAACAACAACGTGAAGTCGGAGCTCCGTAAAAACAAAGCTGTCTCGGCCGTCTGCCGCTCTGCTTGATACTCAGATTTCTGGAGGAACAGAAATATTGTTTTCTGGCAGCACTTGAACATTTTGAAGGGGAAAATCTGCATTTTGGTTACCCGGTGCAGACTAAACACTGTCCACCATCTAAAGTAACTTCAATATATACAAAGTTAAAGTAAACAACATGATATGTCTCACTTCTGCCTGTCATTAGAAAAGACAGAAGCAAAGAGTGAAAAGTGTGTTTTTCTGGAGCTTTTTGGGAATCCTTCAAAAGGGTGACATCTTTTTTTACAGCTTCTGTTTTTTAAAGATTGCATGACACTTACATTTTAGAGAACTTGGTCGGATGAGAAGCACAAAACTCATCCTAACTGGAGTTGCAAGTGAACACAGAAAGGACATTCATTCAAGATTGAAAGCTTTATAGTGTTGTGCTCAGCAGCTAGTGCTCCAGCAGAGCAGCATGAATACATAAAGGACATAGAACAGATACAGCAGTGCAAGAAGAGTCTCTGTACAGGTAAAGAGAATATGATGTGTCACATGAATAATTAGCAAATAGATGAATGTTGATGTATGTTCTTTAAAAAGTTCCTGTGTTTAATAGTCTCATGGCCTGTGGGATGAAACCTCTTAAGAGTCCCTGTAAATCAAATTAAAGGGACTATTTGTTCTGACATTAACGGCGTGCTAATAAAGTTTTCCCTGACAGTAAACAGATAGCTCAGAACTAAAGTGTTTCTTTATCAGACCTCATTACTCTGAAGTCAATTAGAGGGTCCATCTCCCCCTGACTGCCCTCAGGTGTGAACTCCACTATTTAAATTTGGAACAATTTGCATCCCATTGTGTCGCTCAGAGTTCCTGCAGAGCGGCAGAATCAACACCTCATTTACTTTAAAAAGTGTGGATGCAGTCGGGGGGTGCAAGGCAAGTTTATTTATACAGGAGAGGCAATTCAACGTGCAGCAGGAGAGGACTCTTTAAAGTAGAGGCACTACATACTGATATACACCTGAACATCAGCAGGAGAGGACTCTTTAAAGTAGAGGCACTACATACTGATATACACCTGAACATCAGCAGGAGAGGACTCTTTAAAGTAGAGACACTACATACTGATATACACCTGAACATCAGCAGGAGAGGACTCTTTAAAGTAGAGACACTACATACTGATATACACCTGAACATCAGCAGGAGAGGACTCTTAA
>NW_011354781.1:0-5490 GCF_000735185.1 Notothenia coriiceps
AGGAGACTAAATACGAACATTATGTGTGTGTGTGTGTGTGTGTGTGTGTGTGTGTGTGTGTGTGTGTGTGTGTGTGTGTGTGTGTGTGTGTGTGTGTGTGTCATACTTGACAACCCTCCTGATTTTCGCGGGAGACCCCCGATTTCATAGCCCTCTCCCGGTTTCCTCCCAAGGTCATATTTCGCCCGCATTTCTCCCGATTTCTGACAAAATCAGATTTACTCACGACTGTTTCCACTCGGAATTTAATACAGCTACACCATTGTTTGGTTTCCATGGCAGCGCGTCTCTTTAGCAGCGCAACTCAAAGTCTGAGAGGGTGAGGAAGATAGTCACAGAAAACAGAACAAGAATCAACAACTCGACCCTCTGCTCACTCCTTTCCTGTAAAAGGAGAGGGGGGGCGGCGCCCCTAGCGCCCTTATGGGCCGACCGTCACCTGCGTATTTACACCACTTTATGATATTTGAAGCTAACGTTAGGCTATAAAGGAACTTCACGGTCACATGCAGGCCTCACCTCGCGGAGGGAGCCTCATCCTGCGTAGGGGGCCTCAACTGAAGAGCAAATGCGCCGCAATTAAGCGTGCTCGCAGTTCATGCGTGCTCCACTAGCAGCAAACATCCACCCCCGTCGACGTTCGCGACACAGAGGGCCTCGTCACATAACTTTGCGTGGGGCTACAAGTTGGCCAGGGCAGCCCTGGTCACATGGCTGCTCATCCTCCACCGCTAAGCTAATGTGGCTAATGTTTCGCAGGAAGATATTTAAAAGCATAATTTAGTCACTTCTTAGAGACCGCCGTTTGTATGAAACACAGAAGCTTAAGACATTCACAAGTGAGTGATTTTATGTCGTTAAACTAATAGTTTAAATCTTCATCTTGCATTAACCGCAGTCCTAATTTTAAGCTTAAATACAAATATTTGAGACAAGAAACTGCAAGAGATAAAATGCTGACTCATTCTGAGTGTAAGGACTCATTCATGCACTCTTTACAGTGTTGTTTATACGGTATACACTCGTTATATTATATATTCATTTCGGGAAAGGTTAACCATAGTAAGCTTTATCTGGCTGTCCCATTCAGGACCCCACCCCGCTGTATGTTGTACTAAGTAGATAAGAGCGTGTGATGATGTCATCACCGTGTAAGCATCTGGAGGACATCTGCCTAAAAAGTGTCATCTGTTTGATGATGACGTCATCAGTGTGTAATTTTCTCTGACTTTAAAAAGATAAGTGCTGCACATTATAAGGACGAAATTATCTGGAAATTATCCAATTAATGATAATTCAGTCAAAAATCAGATGATGATTTCTCCATAATTGTTTCCATCAAAGGTCTGTAGAATGTGTAGAACTACAGTATTTCATTCAGATTGACATTTTGCATCTGTAATGACTTTTGTGCTCACCAGTCCTGACTGGAGGTCCTATTTCTGGAACGTACCGTTTGAAGCAGTTTCATTTCCACTGGGGAGCGAGTAATGACAGAGGCTCCGAACACACCGTCAACGGCATCAGGTCCCCCTGTGAGGTACTGAAGGAGCTGCTGCTTCACTAACCCTGCAGGAACAGGGCCTGGACAGCATGTGGTCTGTGATGGTGGAACTGTCCTGTCTTTGGCAAGATGATTCAGTAAACATGAGTAACACTGTTCTTCATGGTTCTGTATGAAAACACACAAGGGGCATTACTTCTGTGATTGTTTAAGAAAGAACTGGGGGTGACTGGAGTCTACATTACTCAATACAAAAACACATTGGGTATTCAATTGATAGATTCCAGTGTCTTTAGTTCCAATATATTCAAATTATTTTTAGAACCTATTAAGAAATAAACTAACTCGATGGATCGTTTCCATAAGTGAACAGTAATTCACATATCTGACCTGCTGGGACTCCGTCTGCTTCAATGCGTAACGGGTTCTTTCTTGGCCCATGCCATACTGTACTGTTCCACCAAGTGTCATAACAATCGGACTGGTGGTTTATCTCTAATAATAAAGAAAAGGAGATATTTATATTTGTCTGATACATCTGACATTATCACAGATGCGCTTCAAACTCTTGCTGAAACATTTTGCATTGTTCTTCTTTTTAGAGATCTGTCTTATTATTTGTAAAATATCCACGTTATTGCACTTGTTAAAGTATATTTTGGACAAGATGACACACTTTCTGTAGCCTGGGTTTCTTAAAATGTGCCTCTTCCCCTGTTAGCTTCACCTGGTGCACTGGAACACTAAGTACCCCAGCTTTGGAGAGGCAGCCAGCCAGCCTGATGGCCTTGCAGTGGTGGGGGTTTTCCTCAAGGTGAGTCTCAGTCTGACTGCACTGGAGGCAGGGAGTGGGGGGTAGCTTTAAGTATTCATGCCGTTCACAGCACGATGTAAGGTTAAGAGACAATCTAAATAAATAAAGCTAAAGTTTACTGTAAATGTAACTGTGTTTGTCTCTGTCGTTCAGATCGGTGCCGCCAACCCCCGGCTTCAGAAGGTTCTGGATGCCTTTGACAGCATTAAGACCAAGGTAAAAATCAGTGGTGGGGGGTAAAAACGCTAGAGAAGCTTAGCCTCCCATAAATGATTGGTCGATTTACTACTGTGCTTACCAATGTTTCCTAAAAGTCATACATGCTACTGCTACGATACATTCTGATAAGCCACTCGAAATACCAGGTTATATCAGGTTTTTATCGTCAACAAATACATTTAACTGTGCAATACATACTTCCACTTTCACTCCGGTTACCTGGCTGCTAGCACATTACTTAATACACTTATTTTAAAAAGATACTGCTATTGGTTGTTAATGTTGTCCATCTGGATGTGTATCTTTCTAAGTTGTAATTTGTGTAATTTCTAATTGTATCTTTAATATTATATGCATGTCTCTGAGTCAATATGTTACCCCTTCTGGCTCATTACTTTCTCTGTAACAGTGTACACTTCCCCTCTGTTGGACGAATAATGGTATTCTGATTCAATAATAACTATTAAGAACTTCACTATCAGACTTCACTATTAGAGCACTAACTATGATTAACTGTCAGAACAAGCAGAGTGAGGCATGTACAAAGTGCTACAAACTCAACGTACACTTCCAGCAAGAAGATGTATTATGTACATCACAGATTGCATGTCTTTTTGCAGAGTAACGGATGCTGTCTCTACATTAGCATTGTTTTAGCTCACAGCAATAGTATTGAATAAATCTTCTTTTTCTAATAAACATAGTGTATGAATTTCATTTTTCATTTGTAATGTCATGTTTCAATTTCAATGTATTTGCATTGTTTTTGTGAAGCGCTAAATCATTAGCACATTAGCCCGGCATCGTTGAGTCTCGTTTTTATGTAGCCTTGTAATCTACCATATTATGATTATTAGCGTCAAAATGATTGTACACCTGGTATAAACATTCACCCCCCTAGTTATTGTTTTTCAGTATGATATGCTAAACATAATAATAATAATAATTCAGTCTTCTGTGGTGTTCAAAGTTGGTCCAATATTAGCTTTCCGTACCCTGAGCCTCACAGGCCGCCTATGTTAAAAACACGCAGATCCATGCAAATCCCAAAACATATCTGCTGAAGACAAATGAGCTTATTCTGTCAATGAAGCACATTTTAAATTATTGGAAGACCTACAATTGTAATGGTTAACAATGAGCGACAACTGCTTCCCTTCCTTTCCTTACCCCCTCTTCCCTGTTCCTCCGCCCTCACACCTGCAGGGGAAGCAGACCGTCTTTGCTAACTTTGACCCAAAGACCCTCCTGCCTGATTCTCTGGACTTCTGGACCTATGACGGCTCTCTGACCACGCCCCCTCTGTTGGAGAGCGTCAGCTGGATCGTCCTCAAGGAGCCAATCAGTGTCAGCCGTACTCAGGTGCGTACTCACTCTCTACTTACATTCGATTTCAAATGAGTACTTCCTGTTTAATACACATTTCAGAGTTGATAACCTTGATTATGACTTATTGTGATCCTGTGTAAAAGCCACATACACAGTGAAACACAAAGATTCTGCTCTGATCTGCCAACAAGTGGATACATATACTTTTACCCTATATACCTTGATATAGCAAATGTATACAAAAAACTTTGAATATAACATCCAGATATTTGGACATGCACAGTGCTGCTTTTAAAGTTATAGGGGTTACAAAACTGCTGCTGTACAATCTCTGTTCTTGAATTGCAGAATAATTATAGCTTGTTGTTTTAGTATTCAAATACATGTAATGTTGAACCTGAAGTTTGAGAGCCAAACAACTGAAGTGAAGCCACATCTGGATTGCAGACTAAATAACCTTTAAATATACAGTAGCTAGGAAGGTCGTAGGGTGTTTCAGTGCACATACGCACATGTCTGTATGTAAATGCACAAAATAGCTTTGTGGCAGTTCTTAAATACAGACATTTATCTTGGCTGTCCACATACTAGATGTGGGTTGGACATGCTACTTTTCTATGTAGTCTGGTGAGGATCCAGCTGAATTATCCAGTAGAAGTTTAAAGTGTTTCACTCAAAATGAGACAATACAAGGCATGAGGTGTTAAGCTTCAGGGAGTCTGAAAAAAACAAAAGAATATTCAATAAATAACTGCCAAATTAACACAGCTGGCTATTTCATCAAAACTAGATTTTATTTTTAAAATACCCTAGATCCTCTAATTATGTGTTTTTGAAAGCTTTAAGCAGCCTGTATGTTGGTTTAAACATTGCCAACGTCAAGAGGGTCAGAAGTCATATCATGCTTTAGAGCAGGGTGTGTCTGAAGACCTTGTGTCACTGACAGCCTGTATCTGCAGACTGCACTCTCTACATATTGAACACTGCCCACCTGTACCTTCATGTGACATACCGTAGGGTTTTCCTAAAGGTTCAACACAGTTTGACTACCCTACAGATAGATGTCAGCTTTAAGTAGTGAGGAATGTTTTTAATGCAGGAATAAATATGTCGATACACAAGTACTGTACAGTTTAAGGCTTACTTTGTTATGGTGAAGAAGTGCAGCATTGTAGATTGAGCCTGCTGAGGCAGAGAAATCAGCCTAAATCAGCCTAAAGCTCACCAGCTAGCTAAAGGCTAAATGGCTCCCAGAGGAAATGTTGTTACTGCAGCCTGCTGCTTTAGTTTTTTCACACACACACGCACGCACACGCACACGCACGCGCGCGCGCGTACCATAACGCATGCATATAGTATGTGCGGGAAGTTTTGAAATGCCCACCTAGTCAGAAATTGTTCAATTAGAAGGAATACTTTCTGTCGTGACTCTCTTGGCTAACTAATTGTGTGGACATTTTCTTATGGCTCTCCCCCTAAGCAACCTTAAATATGTTAATCTTCCAATGAACCAAAACAGAGGTTCCAAAGGCTTAGTTGGTGAAGACAGAGATTCAAACCCCAATAGAAGCCCTCTCCTGGACCTGTTACTGCAGGTGGCAGGTGACGTGGATATTGACCTGTT